>NC_134717.1:23360000-23572500 GCF_049634645.1 Pelodiscus sinensis | reverse complement strand
CATGTATCCATTGTAAAAACCACATATTTTGAGCTACTCACAACTGGTTTGCTCCTCTCTATCCAAATACTTACACATATCCATGTCCACACCTGTACCTCTCTTCCTTTTTAAGGATTCTGGATAGTATTGCTCAACAGCCATTTTCCTGCACTACTAAGATGACATTCAATACACTGTGGACCAAAATAGTTTTTCAGATGCTTTTGTACTACTACCACTGAATCTTATGCACACGTCTTAGGGCACAATTTGTGCACATATAATTACATTACAGAAAAAATGCTCAGGAATTGCCTAGCAACTGCACACTAGGAGAATTTTCATATTTCCAAGCACACACTTGCTAGGGGATTCCTGAGGGGTTGGTTAGCTATCTATTCTGCAAAGATTGATAAGGTGATACCTGCTTATGGGCTTTGTGTGGAGCTGCCTGCAGCAAGAGAAAGAGAATTTCACTTTCCTCCAGTGACAATCAGATTCTTCTTATGCACCACTCTAGAAAAATCCTTGGACCAACCCAAAAAGATACTGTTTGAAGACACAGTGGGTAAAATCCCTATGTGATATTGAGTTTAGTTAGGCCAGAATTTCAAAGAGTTTTGGGCTTAGAAGCAGACTAAACACGACCATTGGAAGAGAGGCCAATTTAGGAAAATGTAGGAGGCCAACCAGTTGGGGTGAGGGAGTTCATGGATTTCATCGTCATGTAGACTTTCTTTTCCTGTTCACAGAAAGTTAAAATCTCACACTTGTGCCTAGGATCAGCAGTGTCAGGCTTCATTGTTAACTTTCCACACAGGTCCATAGTCAGAATAAGGAAAACATGGCAAGAAAGTGCAGTTCTCCACTTGACTTCTAGCTTGGGAAGCCTTCATAATAGCCTCAGTAAAAGAGGTTCTTGCCAGATTTTGATGCAAAACTCATAATGGAAACAATAAGGTACATGTGAAAATATTTACACATCATTTGTCTTTGCTTAGAAACTACTTTAATTGCCACTATAAAAGAAATAGCATTTGTCACAGACACCCCACAGTTATCAGATATTTCTTATTTTAAGTATTAGGAAAATACTGTTTTAATCCCAGATGCTAAGGTGCAATAAATGTTGACAATTGCTGACTTTTTAATGGCAACCAGGAATTAGATCATTTTTAAAGAGTTATAAGTATTTCATTCCAAAAAGATTGCAATACATGAATAAGGGCCCTCTTCTCTGTTACCCCTTAACCTCTCCTAAACTCTCATCTAGGGTTCGCAACACTGCATTTCAAAAATAAGAGACTGTCTTCTCAGCATCCCCACACCATCTCTCTCTTCCTATTATTATTATTATTATTATTAAGTAAGCACCACTCACGTACATTCACCAGGGCATTTCTTGCTGCATTTTACAGCACTCAGCAACTCCCAATCTTATACAGAGATGAAATCATAAGAGACAGCTCTTGTAATAAAGGTCTGTTGGCAACGCTACTCATAAGATACCAGATGGATAAACTCAGTGTTGTGGAGTGGGAATAGAATGGGGAATGAGTCCAGAAGCTGGGGGGGGAAGGAAGGGGATAGGGAAAAACATAACTAAAACAGTGAATAGGAGGTTTCCTGTCAAAAGAACAAGGGGAGAAACTTGTGCAGTGAACTGGACAGGAACCCTAGGGTATGTGTACACAGCAACATTATTTTCAAATAACTAGCATTATTTTAAAATTACTTAATCCACATCTACACAGAAGGCAGTTATTTCAAAATGACGTCAAAATACTGTCAACCTGGAGGTGGTCTTACTCCTACTCCTGTAACCCTCATAGTACAAGGACTAAGGGAAGTCAGAGGAAGAATGCTCTATTTCAAAATAAGTGCTGTCACCAAAAGTCAAAATAAGCTATTTCGAAATAATCTATGCAATTGATATAGCTCAATTTGCGTAGCTTATTTCAAGTTAAGCCGTCCTGTGTAGATGTACCCTTATTGTGGGAGACATACTAAGGCCTGGAACTCAGTTTTCCTGAAGCAGTTCAGTCTCCAGACCAAGTGTCATACAAACACAGCTAGGCTCTCGAAGAAGCTGCAAGTTTAACAGCACTGTTTAAACCATCCTTGATAATGGAAAGATACTGCCTTCTCTTGAAGAAAGATATGGGGCCCAGATATCCTATCCTTTTACACCATTTTAACACTACGATCTTCAGTCAAGTTATTCCAGATTTGCATTGGTGTGACAGACAGAATACTTGGTTTTGTAAATTTCCAGCTTAACCACTGGCCTGAGTAGTTAAAGACAAAAGTTTCTGGCAAGTTCCATTCCACTCTATGCTGATAAGATTTACATTAATCAGCAGATTTTTTTTTACCACCTCTAATTTAGTTTTGAAATATTTCCAAGACACCAGTAAATGGGGAATATGAGGCTAGACACAGTCTAGGGTTTTTATGGATCATATTGTAATCTAGTCAACAGAAGAGCCCATGATTCTATTGGTAATTGAGATGAGAGGACTAAAATTAAACATTAGAATACTTTTTCTTCAACAAAACTAGCTATATTTTCCATGTAAAACAATCAAAGAAGTAGTGAAGGTACCTCAAGAGCACATTGATGCAATGTCTGTCTGTCAAGTACAAATATATCAGACCTGTAGTGTTCCTTAGGATCATCATTTTGTAAACCTCAACATGGGTATGAGACATGCAAATTTAAATCTCTGCTGTGGAACAGACACTTGAACCCAAATCTTCCCTCCCCCAGTTGGGTGACCTAACCACCATTAAAACACATCATCATCCTGCAGACAGCAAAGCCTTTGGGAGCAGAGTCTGTCATATTTTAATACTAAAGTTCTGAACCTATCTAATCCCAGTACGCACACACAATTATGCCCACACAATTAATTAGAAACCATTAAATCCACTTGGTGTAGTTACAATGATTTTTATTGCAAGGTGTATCAGCAATTGATCATTGCTGATACACCTTGCAATAAAAATTTATCAAGTTTTCTTCAGTCTAACTTTCTATAAATATTTCAGTATCGCCCCTGTAGCTACCATGTTTACTGTATATCTTCCAGTTTTCAAAGATAAAATAGATATAATATAGTATACAGTGACAGTATGGATTATGGCACCTGGGTATGAGCTGCTTGCATGAACTGTCATTGGCCATCTGTTAAATATCAGTAACAGCTGACCATCATAATGGGTATTTGAGTAATCTCTGTAGCCTATTAATGAACATTTATGACTTTATAGACAGAAGAGATGCCCTTATGATTGAGGAATTTAGCTGGCACTAAACTAGACCTTACAAAATTTGGGCTTCTAACTATAAACTATGCTTTTCCTCAGATTTTTTGCATGACTAGGGTTAATCTCACTGTGCACCAGTTCCCTGTCCATAAAATGGGGCTAAAAATGCTTCCTTTCCTCCATCCTCTGTCTTGTTTTTTTAGACTGGACAGGGACTGGGAGTGAGATTTCCACTTCGAGGACGTAAACACACACTTGCTCTGATTGAGCTAGCACACTAAAAATAGAGTAGCTGTGGTGGTGTGAGTGGCAGCGGGAGCTCAGCAGCCAAGTACATACCCATCCACAATCATAGGCACAAACTCAGGGTGGCTAGCCCCTTCCACTGCTTACACCATTGTGGCTACACTCTATTTTTAACAAGCTAGCTTACACAAAGCCAGTGCATCCCCACCTCAAAGTGTAGACCTCCGCTATAGTTCTTATCTGTTTTCATGTACATCGTACAATGGGGCCCTGATCTCTAGTGGGTCCTCTCGATACTACTGTAATAACGGATCATCTCCTGCATAATATACAGCAAGTTTCCTGGACAGAGATCTCTGAAAGCCCTGTCCTGTCTCCCAAAAACGACAGAGTTTTCATCCAATGGAAAAAGCAGCAGCTTTCTTGCTCTTCACATTCTACAACTAATCGATTTCAATAGATCCAGAGAAACATGTTTAAATAATAATTCCTGTGGATCCCTGAAAGTCTGTTGAGTCCAGTTTTTCCCTTGGCACTATTGCTCCTTCAGGAATCATTCTACAAGGAGCTTTCAGGTGGTTGCTGTCCCCAAATGCCAGCGGGGAGGTAGGTTTTATTCTATAGCATAGGGTGGATAAAAGAAGGTGGGCTAATATTGACAGTGGCAGCAGCTTTGGCTGTGAAACATGAAGCTGTTAAAGATATGAAACTGTGGTGAACAGCCATCATTCCCCATCCCCTCCCCACTCTAGCCATAGCCCTTCCCACTGCTGGTCTCAACCCCTCCTTCCCCCTCCAACCAGATTCTGCAAACATGTTTCCATTAGGACTGTGAAAGGGAAAAATGAGCCTGTGGTGGAGGCACTTCTATCCTCCTCAAGACCAGCTGAGTTTTTATCCCATCTGTGCACATCCCTAGAAGGGATGATGAGGCCCTAAATTGACTAAGGGTTTTATATTGAACCCCCATCACTGTAGAACTTCGAGAAAAAAAACTGCTGGAAAAGATCACCAGAAATTCAGCCACCAGCAGCAGAAGGCAAGCAGCTACCACAGGGACCTTAAGACACAGATTATGTCACCAATGTTGGATCACTTTTTACAGTTGTTACACTGAATACCCTTCTTTTCTAATGAACTTCTGTTTGCTACAAATGTCACTTCCCATCCAGACTGTTCACTTCAGCGTCACTTCAACCGCCCTCTACCTTCCCTGCCTTCTTTCCCTCCCCCCCCCACACCCATCTTCAGAATCTCATCTCCCTTCCTTGTCTCTCTGTTTAGCTAATTCCATCCGCCCACACCAAAAAGCCCATCTTAGTGTTTTTTGATCAACAAAGCAATAGAACTGTGGCTAGTTATAGTTAGAATGACATTTGCACATCACCACATTGTTCCTCCTTTGTACATGTTATAATCCTGCCCACAAGCTCTTTGACTTTTCTGATTAGACTATAAACTCTTCAGAATTGGGAGTGTCTCTTACTCTATGCTTGTGCAGTACTTAGCACAATGGATTTAGCTCATCTCAGTTGTAGGCCTATTGGCTGTACTGTAATTTTATTAATAAATCATGATGTCATAATGAGAGATCTTCAGGTTAAAAGACTAGAATGGTTAGGTCCCTAATATAGAGTATATGTTCACTGAAATCTGGAGGTGTGATTGCACCACATGTAGACCTATCTGAGCTTCTTCTGCTCAAGCTAGCTGAATAAAATTAGAACAAAAGCTGCAGCAGCCCAGACAATGGCACAAAATAAACACAAGTAAGTACAGCGGCAGACTTGTACGTATCCAGATGGTCCATGCTGATGGGCTTTATTGCTCTTTTTTTTTTTTAAGCAAACTAGTTTGATCAAAGCTACCTCAGGTATGCCTACACATGCTACAGTCACACATCCTGATTGGGCATACCCATGAAATCTTCTGCTGGACTCTGCTTATAAGAAATGTTTTAGAGGGAAAGATTTTTATCTGGGTTTTATTTTGTGGAAGGAGGTGGTTATTGGTAAAATGATTAGCAAAGATGAACTCTTGTCTGAACAGATACATATCAATCCCAAACTAGACTAACAAACTCATAAGTTTATAAGAAATGCAAGTTTTTCAGTACATCATACTTGTACATCAAAAAATTGTTGTCTTGTCATTTTTTTTTCCTTCGGGTTTTTGTGTTTTGTGCCATACTTCAAGACACAAGAGTACAGTATATTTTGCCATATGATAAACCCTGGCAATGTAATAATTGCAATAACGTACATGATTTAAATAGGTTTGTGTTAAAAATAATACCTAAAAATAGCATTTAAAATAGAAGCAGATCAGGTATTTCTACTTACCATGGGTCTTTTGCTCTCATGTAAATTCATGCCCACATATCTTTAATATTTATAGCACATACTGAAAAGATTTAACATATGTAGTGATTTTCACCAAGTAACTCCATACTCATCCTGAATACAAAGATGCAAGTTGTCACCATTTATGCAACCTGCTAAAACTCCAGTTAGTAATTCATGTGAATGAGATTTTTCCTCTAAAATTTTAATTAACACACAAATGTCTTGCACACTTCAAACTGTAACATCCTGTACATGTATTTAACTACACTCTGATCAGAGGAGATCTTTCTAAATAAGATGCATTCTCACCCCTAAGCAAGTTCTCTAACTGGCTGAATGTGATAAAATAGGTTTTAAAAAACCAAAAACCTAAAATAGCTATAAAGTTTGCAAAATTGAAATAATAAAACAAAAATTAAATTTATTTAATCCCTCTTCAGTAAAACCAAGAATAAAGGAAGAAATAAAGATTACAATAAAATAGCTAATGAAAAGGTATTGATTTCATATGTTTTAAGAAAAAGTTAGTATTCTTATAAGAATACCATTAGGAATTTTTCAGAAAGGAATCCATAAAACAGAAAATTTACTGTAAAATTGAAACTGTATCTCATATGGAATCTTGTGGTTCTTTTACAGTGACTATTGGTTGTTGGTTCCATGAAAAAAACATAACATATATAAGTTATGATGCATGGGGAGAAAAGCCTCATAATTTATTTTTCTTATTGTTTCCAACTTGCGTGTCCCTGCTGCCTTAGGAGCCTTTCAAGTTAATGAGAAGCTAAAGGAGTCACTTTTGGATACTTATATTTGTATATTTATACATATTGACACTGCATACTAACTATATAAAGATATTCACCAAAAGCTAATTTCTGCCCTTGGATACACACGTGAGTTTCCAATTAAAATCCATGGGAGTTGTGTGCACATATCTGAGGAATAGCTGTCCCTAGAATGTATTCTTAAAGTTCCTGCAATGTATTTCTCAAGTTGCTGAAAATCTCCCTGGAACACAAATAAAAGTGATCATAGGAATACAGTATAATAAAATAACTGTGCTCTCTAGAGTCCTTATGATCACATCCTTTGTTTCTCTGAAACATTCTTTGGTAACTTTTCAGCTCTGTCACTTTTTACTGCTTAAATTGTTCTATGGTATTTTTCCCATCGTAATGTCTTAACACTAGTCAGTAATTTGTCAGTAATCACGGGATCTTGAAAAGCAGATGCTCTAATATTTCTCCAGACCTGTCTCCAAAAAATAAAAGCCTTTCCCTGAAAAGGATGAAATAGGACTATGTTTGACTGACTGACACTCAGTAATCATCCTGGGAAATATGTTAGGATTCTTTTCTTCTTCCTAGGGTGTTTTCTGTTTTACGTTATCTAGAACTATGATTCATAATTTCTGTAAACCAAGACCAAATGGGGTGAAAGAGACTATTAATATCCTAAAAATATGCATGCTTTGGTGTTGTCAGAGATATACACTAAGCATTGCTCTTAAAACAGCTCTTCTCGGAGATATATCACATTTTCCCAGCCAAGCAAAATGACATTAGCTAAGGCCCTGCCAGGAACATTTGCTTATTTCAGTTAGCTGAGGAATACAATTCCTAGCACAGAAAAACTGCTACTCTGCTTCACATAAGTTATCTGTTCAGAGTCTGGCTTTGCTGTGGTTTGTTAATATCAGATGAGAGGTGTCTCATAATTCTAAACTTCTGCCTATTTAAAAAACAATCAATAGTGATCTTGGAATTAATCCTTTCTAGAAACAGTGGGCTTTTTCTTCTCTGTTTTAGCATAAGGTTAGGTTAAATTTGGCTTGAAACAGGAATGTTAGGGAATGGTTACAAAGTCAGATCTGATTGTGTAATCTGGCTGCTTTAGTGGCTTCTAGGTTTCTGGGAAGTAGGTCTTGAGTGATGTTCATATATTTCTTGTATTCTCTAGTCCTGAGGGAAGAAAATCGACCCTGTTTTCATTTTCCCACTGACTAGCTCTTTGGTTTACTGCAGAATTCCAGGAAGAACTTCCTGCAGAAGAACAATATCTGGCACCCATTTAGCTGACTAAGTAAATACAGAGTATACCAAAGAGTAGGTCAGACTCTAGTAAATAAGATAATCATTATCATCATAGGTCTTTGCCTCAAAGATGAAATATCTAACACCTTTCAGGAGAAAGGGAGGCAATGCGTTCAAGACTGGTCTTATGCTAGTAAATGGACAGAGGGTCACGCAAATAGAGGGGTGTATTGCATTGTCCCACACATTTTAATAAAAAAATGTTATAGAGAAAGGTTCCTACAGATTTCAGCAATATTTTTGGTAGTTGTGGTGAGTTACTATTTTAAAATATTATTTGATTTAGTTAAACATAAATGTATATAGTAATATAATATATGGAGATATACCTATCTCATAGAACTAGAAGGGACCTTGCAAGGTCATTGAGTCCACTCCTCTACCCTCATGGTAGGACCAGGTACCATGCCTGACAGATTTGCCCCAGATTCCTAAATGCCCACTTCAAGGATTGAACTCAGAACACCAGCTTTAGCAAGCCAATGCTCAAACCACTGAGCTATCCCTCCCCTGCAACAGAATTTTTGGGTACATCAGCTTGGATTCTTTTCCCTATTTACATTCCATGTATTGGGGGGGGGGGAAAGGGAGGGAAGAGAGACAACAGGATAAACAATATTTTACCAAAGTACTCCTTGGAAAATCCCCGGTGGGTATATACACAACAATTAAAATTTACACTAGTGTGTAAAACCTATAGTATCAGTCACAAGGCAGCTGAGCATCAAAATTCTAAGTGGAACTCTAATCCTCCAATGCTACACCAACACTTGCATTAGTAAAGGGCTCTTGTGCAAGCCTGTTAGCCGTCCCCAATGGCTTCTAGCCTGTTCAGAACAGTGGGGACTCATGAAGTGCTGCTTCTGTTTAGATCTTCTCCTAGAGCTTGCATTGGAACAGTTGCTGCTTAGCTGATCTGAAAATGCCATGGAGTTAACATGTAAAGAAAAATAAATTGTTTTTGTTCTTTGAGCTCATTTTTCTAACCAAAGTGGAGCTGGATGGAGTGGACTCCTATCACTACCACTGCTGCTGTGTTTTCACCTTGCCTTCTATCAATTGACAGGAATATAGCGGACATGTGTTAAAATGCAAGAGGTCCTTGACAGGATAACAGGAAAAAAAAGAGACTGATTACCCTAAATATCTTTCCCAAATACTCTGGTACTATGGATTTAAGTTCAGCAATACAGCAGTGAAGAACTTCATATTTCATAGACGTAGAGGCACATCATAGCTCTGCCACAAATTTAGGGACGGTAGCCATGGTTAGAACAAAATCTGGTACAAATCAGCAGTTCATTTTAGCCATCAACATGCAACTGATTATAACAAGTATCCTAGTATATTTTCATGGTTATGGCCACATTCTAAATCCAACTCTGCATATGCATGTGAATAGAAAACACTAAATTTATTCGCTGTGCCTTGATAGGCAGAATTTTAAATTTAGTCTTCATATGACTTGAGTGCATTTTGTGCAGTAAACATGTGCCTGCATGTTGCTCAGCTCTGCTTTCAACTCTGATACCACAGTTTATTGAACTAAAACAAATTTTAAGAAAAAAAATGGATGAATGATTTTGGCCTACTTCTAGCAGTTTCATGCAGATGTGTCTTCATTGCCTTCAATGCACTTATTCCTGGTTTACACATAAATGAAATCAAATCAGCCCTATACTTAAATGTAATTTTATTAATTTAAATATCTTAAGATTTCTAAATGTGTAAATGAAACAGAAGCTACTCATACACATGCACACTTTAATTACACAGGAAATGAACTGATGCACAGGCTTCATTGTAATCAACCACCAGTTTTGTTGTTAAGAAAGTGCCATCCTTTGAATTGTCATTGGCTGTAGCAAAAGAACCACAGCTCCACTGCAGCCATTATCCCCAACCCAATGTGAGATTGTACACGTGTTTTTCAGAGTGCAGTTGCCCTTGAGGAGGAGGAAGAAATGCCATTCACCACTTGATGTGGCCAGCAGTGCGGGGGTGGAGGGAGACGGGGGACAGTGCCAGTAGTGAAAGAGAAGACAGTTGCTGAGGTTAGCCAGGTAGCTTCTCCCCTACTAGGAATCTCTGGTCCCCACTGGCCAGCTGGGTGGAGGGGGGGAGGGAAGTGTTGATTGGGCAACATTTCCAAACTCCCAGGATTTAACTAGAAAGTGGGCTATGTGGAGCCTCTTTCCATTTAGCCACCCCAGCCCCTCCCTACCCACTCTAAACCAGGAATGGAAATTTGGCCTGGCAGATGCTGTGGGTCTAGCTGACTGCCTGTTTGAGAGTCAAGAAGCAATTTTCTCTCCCATGGGCCAAACTGGCAGTGGACCAGAGAGTTTAGACAGGGAAGTTTAGAGTAGATTAGATGGGAAAGTGCTTAATATCTAACTGAGATACTTAGGTTGTGGTGTTAATTCATCACGCTTTTAAGATGGTTTTCAGTGTGGTTAAGAAAGGATAAAAACCAAGAAGTTCCCAGAGGAAAATGTTTGACATCTGGTGATGGTCTTATGCTTATGCGATAAGGTAAGAGTTGCCAAACCCTCTGACCTTCACAGCTCAAGGCCCCCATTCTTCAGCACCCTCTGTCTCCCTCCTGGTGGGGAAGGTGCTAAGACGCAGAGAGAGCCAAGTCTTTGCAATACATGAAGGAGAAATACCCTGAATTATGAATTATATGGTAAGGAACCCTGCACTTCTTGCACTAGGTACAGGTCATATGGTAAGAAGCCTATAACTCCTGCACTAGTACCAATTAAATGTCTGATACAAGAGAGTATGAGTGATGGGCAGGTAGCATCCCTCTCCTGTGATAAATAAAAGTGCAGCCTACTGCTTAATTCCATGCATGTGTCTGTCCTCATTTTCATAGCTGTGTGCTCATCAAGCAAGGAATAGATAAAGCTACTTATAGTAACCACATGCTTGTTGAAGGAAAAGTTGATGCTGGCCCATCTCCAATGGAGGTAAGTAGGCAGCTGAGCCTATTTTGAAATCCAGCAGCCACCTTCTACAGGAGGATAATAAGCACTGTCCATCTGTGAATGATTTTTGCTGATCTGTAGCTCTTTCTTCA
This sequence comes from Pelodiscus sinensis, assembly GCF_049634645.1. Lineage (NCBI taxonomy): Eukaryota > Metazoa > Chordata > Testudines > Trionychidae > Pelodiscus > Pelodiscus sinensis. The sequence continues at coordinate 23,561,476 of NC_134717.1, read as the reverse complement.
GTGGAAGTTTGCATGAATGTACTATTTGTTCCTTGTGAGGTGGGAGAAACATTCCATAAACATAATAAAGCTGCATATGCTTTAATTTATCCTAATATTTTCACCAATTAAATCATCTAAGAAGCTCCCTTTGTAATTGAAGCATTAAAGAATGCCAGTGGTTTAAGAACAGCCACGTTAGGGAATTGACAGGCTGAAGTAAAATTACAGGCATTTCTGTTCATCAGTAAATAGTCACATCATCTATTATACTATATCATACACATGCACACTCTCACACCATGGAAAGTATTGTGTTTTTAAAAACATACTATTTGTTTGTGTATTATCACAAAAGCCTGAGGAAGAAAAACCATGTATTTTACAAGGCAATTTTTTTTAAAGTACTAAAATGTCTTTTCCCCATATTCAAGGGAAACAGTGGATCAGAATTCTACAACAGCTTTGCCCAGGCAGGAAAGATTTCCTGCTTCTTTTCCCATGAATTTGATTGCAATTTGCTGTATATTGAGAGAATTTTGTCACTATCTGTGGGGCAATATCCTACAAAAGGAGTTTGCAGTTGGGCACTGCAACAAAATGATGACATAAATCAAGGTATTCGTTTCATATGGTGTAATCTAAAACATAGCCTTTCAGGTAGGGATAGAGAATGAGCTTGTTTGTTTCAACTCTATAGGAGTGACGTACTTCAACATGCTCATGAAATTATCTCTAAACAAAGAATATAAAGCATGTCCTCCTTTTATACATTGCTTCCCATGCGTATACAGTAGCATGTATTTATACTTAAATGCAAGAGCTTGTCAGAGATCATCAGCTGACCCATTCCTGACAACATGCCAGAGATAATTAGCGAGCAGGAAAAACAAACCTCATCCATGAATGACATTAAGGGTCAGAAAAGAGATATTGACAAAAAAAAAGTTAACTTCCTTCCTTCACATCCATCTCAATCTTCTCTACCTACAGAGAAGTAGTGAGATTCTGTCTCACTGGCTGGAGGAACTTGACATCATGGAAAATACTAAAGAGACATTTCAGGTGAATAGGATAGTATGGTCTCATCAAAAGACAACAGCATATGCCTGTTGACAGAAAAAGCAAAACAACAAAAATAAAAGGAATGGATGCAGAGCTGTAAAGAATAAAAAAAAAAAGTTCTTGCTCACATGAGAACAGTCATGTGAAGAACAGCACTTGACCAAGCGCTTCTGTAAGCGCAAGCCAAAGTGTGTAAATAAAAACAATAAGCAGAATAAAAATCATTAAGAATTCAAATGAACATTCATGACAGTGTTGGGTATTCTCCCAGCTTTAGTGCTCTGCATTACTCATGTATCTATACAATAAATTAATGTATCACAGCTTACTTCTCGTTTGTTGTTGTTTTTTTAAGAACCAGAAATATATCACCATTTTATTCTATTAGCCCAAAGACTAATTTCAAAACAAGAATTGTCATATTTGGAGTGCCACACTTTTGATCTAACTTGAGATAAAAATTTGATTTCTTATGCATTGGCTTGGTGCTGAAATCTCATTTGCCTCTAACAGGAGAGGAACAGTTTACCTTGTGCAAGCTAAACTATCATAACCATGAAAGGACCATAATAAAATTATGAACAGAGCTGTGTTCTGTCTTTCTCCCATTAACAATGACTACTCTTCTGGAGTGAGACTGAAGTACTATTACTAGCCTTAGTCACACATGGAATTCTGCATTCATCTCTTGGCACCCTAAAACAAGACACTAATTGGAAGTAGAGAGAGAAAACACAAAAGGTCTCAGCTACCCAATGGATGTCCAAGATATTACCAGCAGTGATCAACTATATCACCACTCAGCATGAGAATGAGTAATGCCCTAGGTTGGGGGAAAGAGTGTTATGATAGGCACGCACACTATACAGTACTTGTCAATTTTAAGACTACAATTCAAGACTGCCCAAGAAGGTTGCTTATTATAGTGTGTATATATATTAATTTGTTTGGTCTCTTTTGAGGAGGCTTACTTGTTTTTGTGAGGGTTTTTTTATTGTTATTTTTTGTTTTGTGACTTCAAACTGAAAAGCCATAGAACTGCTACAGAGCAGTTTGTTCCAATTTTTCTGCAGACCTTTTCAACTAGGATTTCCCCCCATCCTCCTTAAAAAGGAGACCATTCACTGCCCATTTTTCAGTCATTTCTGTCATAAAGCGAGGTAGAATAAATTGAACCCATTACTTCCCAAAAGAATCATATGATGAGCACTAGGTCTATAGCTATTAGCAAAGGTAATTCTAACCAGTGTTAATGGACCATGCTCATGCGAAATAATTTCTACAGGCAGGGCTGTGCACAATTTTTTGACCTTCAGAGCATTTGTTATAAATAAATTATTCAACATAAATTTCTCATCTGTCAACTAAATTTTAGAACATGCAACTTTTTGTAAATCCTATTTTGATAAACCCTGTGAAAATGACAGCAGATCCTGTTTTACGAAACTTGTCACTCTGCCTCACAGGAAGCCATGCAATGCCCAAACTTAATGATGTTTTTTTTACAACTGTTTGCCAGCATATTTTTACATTGCATGCATTTTCACTTACAGCAAAAACCATGAGTCTAGTACTTCACAAGACAGAAAATTAATAATTCAGTTGAACATGTTAAAACAGGTAATTCAATATCATTGTAGAACCTGCTTTTTATTTAATCTTTAAATGGGATTTTGAGTGATAAAGTGACCACAGCCATCCCAACATTATGTAATATTAACACACACAAAAAGCTACATTTATATAACATTTAGGTGAGAGCCATCAACTAAGAACAGAAAACCAAAGGCTGGAAACTTCATCCTATAGCTTGTTCCACTTAACTGCAGCACATAACAGCTAAAGAGATACCTAACATACAAAGTATAATGGGATGACTGAAACGCTGTTCACTTTATCCTTGAGTTTCTCTGCATATACTGGTCTATGATAAATCCAATATCTAATACTTGATATTTTTAAAGGGATTTTTTTATTTTAAAAACCTATTGTTTGTGTGTGCATGTGCGTATGCTATACATTAAAATTAATAGTAGTTCAAGAACTTGGACTTGCAATCTGGAAAATGTGGATGGACTCTTATTCCCATTATAGTCAATGGAGCTATGTATCAGCACAGGAATCCAAATGTGGACATGATTGGAGGATCAGGGAGTAAAGATGAATAATTTCATATTTATACTGGATGTTTTGATATATGGATTGTACAAAAACATTCATGCAATGGTAAATATGTAATACGAATCCAGAAGATTGTGTTACTTGACTTGGGCTTGTAGCTAAGACACATATTTAAGACTTTTTAAAGAAGCAGATGTCATCTGTCAGAAAATTGTGCCTTTATACATTTTTCAAAACATGTATTCAGATAACTTATGCAACGCTGAGAGAGTAGTCCTCACTTCTCAAAAGTTATATTTATTAGCAGAGAATAAGTTATAGATAGTTTTTAAAATAAAATGATCAAATAACTGTTTTAAATTATTTAATATTGGTGAAAAATTAATTTTCCTAAAAGTTACAAATTTTATTGTTGCTGATATTTATATAGTATAGTCTTGGAGTAGGACTTTGTTTGCCAAATTGTAGCCAGAAGTAAAAATCCAAACTTATGAGATATAGTAATTACCATAATAAAATGTGAAATTATTCACTGGCATGAATACTGGTGAATATGTTTGTGTTTGGTAAAATAGTCCACATTCCCCCCTGCTCCATTCATTTTGCCTGAGACTTCAGAATTTCTTTTTATGAAATGTTAAGGGCCCCATATTTTATTTATTTTTATAACCAGCTTTTATAGTCCAAGGTCACCATTTTGTGATTCTCCAGTTTTGTAAATTTGCAATTTTACCAGGAAGCGCACACATTCAATTTCATAAAAACAATATCACTGTATATACGCACACCCAAAGACACACTAGGTCAGATGGCACCAAGGGCCAGAAATGCATAGGCTGCAGGTAGCTTTCCAAAAGTAGCTGTTATCTGCATCTTAGATATTCCCCACTTTATGTATCCATCAGAATCACCAACTATGACAAAGTAAGAGAGGCTAGCTCCCAGATCTCTCTGCCATGTTGGAGCAGGGAGTGGCAGCGGTTCACCTGAATGAACTACTAGAATGAAAGTGAGGCTATGTCTAGAATGTATTCCTCTCTCAAAAGAGGAATGCAAATGAAGCAGATCAAAAATTCAAATAAAGTGTGGATCAAATCTCGCGCTTCATTTGCATAATTGCATGAGAGCGCTTTTTCAAAAAAAAGTTTTTTCCCCCCAAAGAACCCCGTCTAAACTGTGGGTTTTTTCCCCAAAAACCCCTTTTTCGAAAAAGCACTCTCACGAGATTATGCAAATGAAGTGCAAGATTTTCAAATCCATGCTTCATTTCAATTTTCGATCTGCTTCATTTGCATTTCTCTTTCGAGAGAGGAATGCTGTCTAGATGAGCCCTGATAAATGACTATGCCTACATCCATGCTCTGCAGTAAAGAGCAGTACACACTTGCTATCGCCCAAGGCACATGTCTCCTGACTGTCTCAGAGTATAGAAGGTGTAGTCCTTCCCTCTCAGAAAATGAGTCAAAATGGCTTCCAATATCTCACTTGACCACATGAGTGGGGTCAGATAATCAGGAACTAGAATCAATGCCTTATGATTGGTGACTAATTAAACATCATTTGACAAACATACAAGATTGTTGCAAAATCTTTAGAAATTGAAATTTGTATTTCCCTCAGTGCAAAAAGGGGTCTCTTAATAACTACATCTTATTAGGCAAATTGAAAACATATGAATAGTTTGATGAAAAAACAATTCTAAAACACTTACATGACCTTATAAATATAATGTACTGCTAAGCACCACTATAATAAAGTGTCATTCGGTGGTTAGTAAATTTACAGAGCACTAATGCATGGTAATACATGTAACATAATTCAGTCAAAGGCTGAATGAAATGAAGCAATTTCCTTGGTTTGAGACTGCCTAGAGGAGGGTGTTATCACACAAACTAGTATGACGTGAATGTCTCCCTTTAAATGTATTATAAATAGTTCACCCTGATGTGATCTCCTTTCATAACATTTAACACGGTCAAATTAAACTTCAAGTCTGTTACCATTGCATATAAAAATGTGCCTTGTATTATTTTAGGACTCTATTTATTTTTGCAAAGAACAGAATTGGAATTCTTTCATTTGAAAAAAAAATCACATGAAATCCTTGTACTGACAGAAATACCATATATTGGAAATATAAGATTTGTTAACTTTTAATACAAACAACCAAACTAAGGATTCAGAGTTTTAACATACCCACTTTGGCTCACTCTATGTTGCAGCCATCTATCACATTTTGAGTGTGTTCCTTTAAAAAAAAATCTATAATATATATACTACATAATTAAAACAGTGTTCCCACTTTTTTGAGGACTGCTTTCAAAATATTCTCTGATATCTTAAAATGCTTTATGTAGCTTTTATAGGCAGGGTATATATTAAAAAGTATGGGTATCCACAACTTTAGATGTCCTGACAGAATCACAATCCAACAGGTTTGCCACCCAGCAGCGCAACACTCATACAGAAGCAAAAACTAACCGTCAGTAATTTCAAGTTCTAACAAATACATGGTTTTGACAATTCCTTAAGAATAACAGCCCTAAATTAATTCTTGATGTAAAGCAGTATAGTTTCATTGACTCGTTTACACCAACAGAGAGTCTGTGAACCAAAATGATTTTGTGAGATAGATATACACGTGACAGATATCCGTAAATGTTTAACTCATGTAAGTGATACTTCTATCTCTGAGACATTATAACCTAGCACATAGTGTTAGAGGTTTCTATACTGTTCCAAGGTGCCATGTTTCAGATGAGATGCAAGATCAAGATACTAAGATGACACTTTTGTAAACATGAGGAATTTAGTAATCCAACCAAGTCAGTATTTGAAGATGTTTGCATTTTCTCTAGTACCTTTTACATTAAATTATTATTATGTCCAACAATACGAATAAATCTTAAGTAAGTAATAAAAAGGTTTTCTCCATAAATATGAGGCATGAAATTGCTTACAATAATGATAGCCAGTTAAAGCAAGTTCTGTACAATCAACTCTTCAATTACAGTTCCATTCTACAATTTCAACTCTGAGTAACTTTTTAGCAGAGAATTTTAAATTTGTAAAATTGTATCAAGGCATTAATTGTTTTTTTAACACAATCAAATATTCCCCCTTTGCATCTTCCCCCACACACACAAGTAAATGAGAGAATGTGAACTTACGTCACAAAACTAGATTTACCCCAAATCTGTAGAACTAAAACTGGTAAACTAAATCTCATCCCCTAGCCTAATGAGACAAAAAATGTAGATGGAAAAGCACACTGACCAAAATGGGGCCTACATTCAGCTCTTAACTCTATCTTTAGGCCAAATTGGCCTAATTTTCTCAATTGTTGAGATTATGGGAACTGCTAGGGCTTGTCTAGACTACGCCGAAGTTCCAAAAGATGATATGCAAATTCCACAGGAATTTTCATATCTTCTTCCGATCTCACTTTTGAAAGCAGAGCTTTTGAAATTGAAAGTAGTTGGGACGTGTTTTTTTCGGTAACCCCCCTTTTTTAAAAAGCCGTGTAAACCTCTTTTTTTAAGGAAGAGCAGCTTTTCGAAAAGGGGTGGGGTTGCCGAAAAAATGTATCCCGACTACTTTCACTTTTGAAAGTTTTGCTTTTGAAAGTGAGATTGGAATGAGCTATGCAAATTCCTGCTGAATTTGCATATCCTCTTTCAGAACTTTGGCATAGTCTAGACATAGCCTAGATGCTCAGCACCTCTAGAAATCAGACCATTTAGGTAGGCACCAAAGCATGGTTTCACACAACTAGGGACAGATTTTCAAAGAAACAAAGGGGCATTTTGAAAATGAATGGGAATTGAATGTCTATGGGAGAACGGTATCAAGTTAATATTTAGGCCATTAAAAATCTTCCTCCAACTTAGAAAACAATGACCATTGTTCCTTGTTCCAATATCAAAACAGCAATGTCAAAAAAGGTCCTTCAAAAAATTAACACACACAAACAAAAAGGTTAAACTTTTTATTATTATTGAGATAAAGGTCAAGTTTTACAGTAAGCATAGAATAAAGGCAAGTGTTGAGCTGTAGGTCAAGATGTTAATGGTGTTTAAAAAAGTCCTGGGGCTAAGGGTTAATGATGGTATCCTCCATCATAATCCTAAATGTAAAATGCTTGCTATTATTAGAAATTATTTATTCCTAATCCTATTATATTTCTGCTCAAATAGTGAATGGGAAAGTCAGGGAACCAAAGTACAGGTCAGATGGTTTCTGTGTGTGAGAACTTTTCCAATTCAAGTGCTTGTTCTCTACACACAAAAGAACAAGCTAATCAGATGATATTCAGATGGTTTGCAAAGGTACAGAGTGGGATGTATAATGTGTAGTGAGCCCTTAGGAGGCAAATAGCTGGAGGCAAATCACAGCATTTTTCTTAACTGCACAGGCACTGAACTCAGACTGAGCCTGCCCAGGTTTCTGGAAACATCTCTTTGTAGCCTGGTCACTTTTAGCAAATCAAAGACAGCCTCTGGCCCAAGCAAACCAATGTGGGCACAAGGAGCTGCGGCTATAGGGTTGTTCAATGTTATGCAGGCTTCTGGATTTGGACTGAAGTTTGGGCTCTAGAACCCTCTGAGGTGGGAGAGTTCCAGAGTCTGGAGTCCAGACTGAACTCAGAAGTCTGTTCAGCAATGCAACAGCCCCCTAGCCAGAGCCCCACAAGCCCAAGTCAGCTGGCACAGGCCAGCCATGGGTTTTTCCTTTCCTGGCATGTAAAGGAAAGGCATGTCTACACAGCACTGTTATTTCAGAATAATGGACGTTATTCTGAAATAAAGCGAGCATCTACACAGCAAGCCCATTATTTCAAAATAATATCAAAATAATGGGCATCTTATTCCGGATTCTGTAACTTTCATTTTATGAGGAATAACACCTATTCCAAAATAGCTATTTCAGAATACGGTGTGTGTAGATGGGGCAGATGGAGTTATATTGAAATAAGGTACCTCCAAGAAATCACACAACTGCCCTGGTAGTCACTCTGCTCACACTCATCGGAGCTCTATAATTCCCCTTCCCCTGCAGGTTTTAAAGCTTCAGGCAACAGGGAAAGGTCTTGTGGCATGGAGAAGGCCCTGATTGCATCATGCCACATAGCAGGACCCTGCAAGCCTTCCCTGTTGCCATGGCTGAGCCTACTGCTCCAGCTGAGCACCCCTTAGCTGCCAGCACTGCCTCAGGCAGCTCTCAAGCCCCTACCCAGGGCTGAAAGAGGAGGGCACTATCCTGGTCTGGTGCAGAGATCCCGGATCTCCTTGAGATCTGGGGTGCAGAGGAAAACCAGCCAGATCTCAGCACCAGATGCAGGAATGTGGACATTTATGGACTGCTCCAGGCCTACACAAAGATCAGGGAATGCAGCTCCCACTCACGGGTGGCACCCCAGACCTTCCCCTACTACAGGTAGCTCTATCACGTCCCCTGGGAGGGGGTGCAATCCCATCGCCTCCCTTGTCATAAACTCATGGCAGGAGACGCCCATCATGAGCCACCTGGAGGGCATGGCCGGAGATGAGGAGGAGAATGAGGCCAGCATGGGCAAGATGCCCGCCAGCCAGGAGGTCATCCTGGGCTTGGAGCTGATACCCCTTCCCCAGGATGTTAGCCAGGGAGTTGGCAGCGAGTGGTGAGGGGCTGTGTGCTCTTTGCTTGGCCTTCTCAGCCCGGGGATCACACAGCAGCCCATTCATATGGAACACCAGTCCACAGCACACAGCTCCAGAGTCAGTCAGAAAGGAACCTTGGACTTATGCTCACAGGGTATCTGGAGAGGCCTGCCTTACTCTCCCACCACAAGTCACCACTAAGGAGGATGTGGTCATGGACACATTCAAAGCAGCGCCACACACACGACATGGTCCTGCTTGTATTCCCGGTTCAGCATCCACTCCTGGGCAAGAGCGGTGAGGCAGAGGACACTGAGATCCTGCATGGGAATCCGACAGGGGAAAGGAAGTGGAGGATACCCCAGCAACACCCTCAATGGCAAGCAGCATTTGCCGCTCACACAAACACCTCCCCCAGCACCTTCTTCCCATCTCCTCTAGTGGGCAGGGATAGAAGTCCTCTCCCTGTGGGACGCTGCCACTGCTAGACTGGGTGTGTATGCAGCACGGAGAAAAGCCCAGCTTCACTGTGGCTCCCTTCCTGACCGCAGGCTCCCAGTCTGGCTGGCACCTTCCTATGCCTGCTTGTCCCTAGGACACGGAGGTAGTGAGGCTCCCCCCCTCCCCCAGGACATCTGTGCCCCCCAGGACATGGCCTTGCTCAAATCACATCAAATTCATCTGACCCAAGACCTTTCAGTCTTGGCTCAGAGAGGAGGGCTCACTTCATGCACAGTGTCTCTAGGGATGACTGACCTCCTCTTTGTGCTTCACAGCTGGACCAGCTGCGAGAGGGGCACACTTAACACCTCCAGTGCCATCCTCCTAACTCCACGTGATCTGCATGCACAGACAAGACCAGGATGACCTGAAGCGAGAGCACATCACAATCCTGTATGCCCTGCAGTGCTCCTTGGACCAGCAGGACCACAGAGTGGAGACAGATCTGGAGCTGCACCAAAACACCTGGCAGGAGCTGCTGCAGCAGAGCCGCGCTATCTCCGAGGCTTTCATCGCCACCCAGCTGCTCCCATCCCAGCTCCCACCCCTCCAGCTTCTTCCCCTAGACTCCCGTCCTCCCCATGGCTGTTGAGGGCTCCACTCCCAAAGTGGTAGGACCACACGAGGCAGGCACCATTCCCAGACCCGCTCCTGAGCCTCTTCTCCCCATTTCACTTTCCTCCTTCCCCTTCACAGGTTCTTTCCCCAGTCCTTCCCCAGTAACATAACCCAATGAAAAAAAAAACAGAGTTTGCTGTTCCAAAACAAAAAGTGTGGTCTATTGTCTATGCAGGGAAGGGATGAAGGGGAGGATGAAAGGGGGGAAGAGGGAAATGGAGGGTATGGGAGGAAAAGCAAAGGGGGCAATGCACAGGCCCCTTATGGGGAGGCCCAAGTGGGAGTGTCACTGTGGTCCTTGTGTGAAACTCTTTCACAGGGCCTCTCGGATATGCACAGCCCCTGATGGGCCTGCTGGATAGCAGCAGCTGCTCAAAAGCCCCGTCAAGCTGGTTGGCCTCTGCCCCTCACCCTGGCAGGAATGTCTCCCCCTCATTTTCACAAATATTGTGGAAGACACAACAGATCACCACAACTTGAGTTAGAGGAAATCTGTGGCAGAGCTCCGAACGGATTCCAAATCCTGAGCCTCAGTTATCCTTTTTAATAATATTGATTTCCTGCAAGTAGTAACTGGAGTGAAATTCATACTGCTGTAAGTCAACCAAGTCCCTCTGCACAATTAATAGATTGCCTCCAGCTTCAGGTATATTCAGGAAGATGGCTTGACACAAAAAAAAGACTATAAATACACAATTTCTGTGTATTAACTTTCACCCTGATCCTACAAATGCTTAAGAATGTACTCATTGAGTTATTCTACAGGACTATTCATATACAATATCCAAATGTTTGCAAGACTGGGTTCTTACTTTAAAAAAAAGTGTATTTTTTCATTTTAGTTTGCATGTTCTTTTTTTAAGAGATTTGGGAATTTGCTTAAAGAGATTTAAGATATTTAAAGGAAATTTTTCAAAGACAGAACCCCCAGTTCTCCCTGTAAATTAGTGCCAGCAGTTGGATATTTGCACACACAAATAAGTAACTATATGTCTACCTACCCATTTGTACATGATCTTACCTCATTTGTGCATACAAGATTTGAACTGTCCTCTTTATTAGTTAAGTTCAAGAAGAGTTTTGTAGGAGAAATTGAGGCAACATCAGGCCTCTTCAATTGCTGGACACTTATACATTTTAAAGATGTAGCCATAAGCATCTGCATACAAAATTTGATCCTTAAAACCACAGAGCAGATTGCAAACAAACTGCAATAGTTTCCGTTAGCACATCAAAGTGTAAAATATTCAATTAAAATAGTGCCATTTGCAGCACAACGTATTTTAAAATTATTAAAGATGTTTGACTTCCCCCAAAAAAAGAGTTTGGAAAATATGAAACTGCTTCAATGAATTTAAAGTGATATGCTTTACATTGCTATAGTCCAGAACTAAGATCAATTCCAAATTAAAGCACCTATAAAACATCTGTAGTGCTCAGATAATTTTAAATCATTTTGCACTGCTAAAGTCCAGATTCCCTATCACTTTCAAGCTGAAACACTTACGATAAATTTGAAGAGCTCTAATAATTTTAAATCATTGTGTACTGCACATGCTCAGAACCTTGATCACTTCCAAATTCAAGGGCATATAAAAATTTGAAGAGCTTCAATTATTTTAAATCACCATGTGTAGTGTATAGAGTGATTTAAAATTGTTGTAGTGCTTCACATTTTTTTAAGCACTTCAGTTTGGAAGTGAGTCAAGCAGCATTCCAGCATAGCAGTTCAAGACATATTGGACTGATTTAAAAATGTAACACTCATCAGAACTGGAAATTAAACAAAAAAGGCCTAATTTTTTAAGGAAAAAGGGATGATTGAAAAAGTAATCATGCCACTTCAAAAGGAGGGGGAGAATGTCCTCAAATATTGTTTGAAAAGAAGGAAGTGAGGTTTTTCTTAAAGGTGTAGCCATGTACAATAGGACAGGGATCCAGAGAAGCAGGAAAGAGGATAAAGGATTTCAGAAAACAGCAAGGTAATATGTTCTCTTATAGCTGAATTGTAACAACAGGGGCTTTGTTCTTTGCCTCAGTTTGCCCAGGAATAATAATTCATAGATTTCCTTTCTTTATGTTGTTACTGGCTGCTAGTCCCCATGCACCTATTTAATATTTCAATACAGTTGGAAAGGAGGAAAAAGCACTTTACATTAGACTTAAGAGAACCCAGAGTTTGTTACCTAGAACCATATCTTCACGGAGATTTTAAAAAAATGCTGAATACCCAGCCACTCCTCCATTAGAACGAGTGGAATGTTTTGAATTATTCTTTTCAGAGACATTTTAGATTCCCAATGTATTCAGTGCTATATAAAATTGGATTTTGGGGGAAGAGGGAACATTTAACTTTATCATCTTCTTTGTTGCCTTTGGGTTTTCACATGGAGCTGGCCTGGCAATGCCCAGGATACAGGGCATACTTCATAATTCTGCTTCAGTGAAAACATACTGTCCTGCAGTTAGAAGGAAAAAAGGAAAAAGAGCCTGAAGGCACTGGAATAATTAAGCGGATGCAGTGACAGCTGTGGCAGGTCCTGGGCAGGACTGGCTCCACTGAGCTGAATTAATGGCATCAACAGCCCAGCATCTCCATTAACATTTGATCATTAATTATTACCCTCTGACAGTAAGATCTGAAACCTTCTTATGAGTGGTCTGTTATTAATCTACCTTACCTGCCCTGCAAATCAGGCTTTTCTTCCACCTAAACAGAAAACTCTGCATTTTCTTTTTTGCACTAATAACTGCTTTTTAGAATTGGTTTGATAAATAATATACACAGCACTACTTTTAAATTAATCAGGTGTACTTTTAAAACAGCAGCAACCTTCCTAGCCTGTTTACTCACAATAAAACATTTACCCAATATATTTTACTAGCTGGATGTAGTTAACATTCTCAGAGAAAACAAATATTCATTCTTCCTTCTGAGCTGTTCATCATAACCAAATAAACTTGTCAAAATAATATTCTTCTTGCCACAGCACAGCTGAGAATAAGAACTTTACTTTCACACCAAACACAATGATTTATTTATTACCGTTTATTCCAGAAGATGTAGATGAACTATTGTCATGGTGTTTACCAGCATGTTAAATGCTAAACAATTATCACCTGCATCCTTAGCTCAAAAATGGCAAAAAAAAAAAAAACCCCACACAACATGCTTTTTTAAAAATGAAAAATAGTGAAGAACTAATTATATCACTAAATTTGCATTTAGCAACCTTTGCACAGTCATTTGGTTCACAGTATTTTTAAAGGGAAATTACTTCCTATTAACCTTTTATTTTTCTTAAACAGCATAAGTAGCTATTCCTATGGGTACCAATCAAAGGGAAAGGTGAGCCTGATTCTCTTCTCATGGCTGTAAATCAGAAGTCACTGCACTGACATTAAGAGGAAAATTAGGCCCTCTATTCCTTCACCTGAACTATGGACATTCCTTCAATCATGCCACATGCAATCAACAGGATTTTGTAATCAACAGGAATTTTGAGTATTGATTGCAGGCAAGATCAGGTTGGTAGCCTAGTTAATAGTTTTGGGGTTTTTTTAAATTACAGTACAAGACATGTGGTAGGTTTTCCTACAATGAAGAAACTTTTTATGTAATGTACTCAAATTAATGCAACCAATTGAAACACTAGTAACTAATCTAGCTGCTTGTTGTTTTTCAGAAGAGAAAGAAGAGAGATCCCTTATACATGCTAAGAATCCTTATAGTCATTGGGTATGTCTACATTTGCCCCCTAGTTCAAACTAGGGAGGCAAATGAAGCATACCGAGGTTGCAAATCAAGCACGGGATTTAAATATCCCTCACTTGATTAGCATAATTGCAGCCGGTCACCATTTTAAAATGATGGTTGCCCGATTTAACTTGCCGCGTGTAGACGCGGTAGTTCAATCGGAAATCCTTCTCTCTAATTAACTGTTACTCCTCATACAATGAGGAGTAACAGTTCATTTGAAGGAAGGGTTTTAAATCGAACTACTGTGTCTACACGCAGCAAGTTAAATCGGGCGACCAGCATTTTAATAGCAACCGGCTGCAATTATGCTAATCAAGCACGGGATATTTAAATCCCTTGCTTGATTTGCAACTTCGGTATGCTTCATTTGCCTCCCTAGTTTGAACTAGAGGACAAGTGTAGACATACCCATTTTCTTCACTAAACAATACAGCCCAGATCTCCCCCAGTATGCATTCAGCACAGAAGGAAAGCAAAGGGGCTGCTCAAGAAGCCAATTATAGCAATCGAATACTTAGGCGACCTTGGACACAGTAAGGTGCTCTAACTTACCACATTTGGTAACTTACCACACCAATAGGCTGCTCTAATTTACCACATTTGGTCCCAAAGGCCTATGTGCCAGCTGATAATTGACAGAATGTAGGTGCTCTTCATCTAGCCCCAAACTTGACTCCTACGCCCAATGAATTAGAGGCAACTGATGTAAGAACAAGCTATGCTACTTTATGCCAGCAGAAAATGACACTATGCCAGGGGAATTCCCAGCTGGTCATTTAAGATCAGATTCCTACACTTTCTGCCACCAAGCAGTTCACAGTGGCCAAAACACAGGGAGATAATCGGTCTCTATATTCTCATTAAAGACCCAATCTTGCCCCCACTAAAGTGAAAGGAATAATACACAGTGAATTCAAGTGAAAGGATTGGACCTCAGTTGTAACCCTTGTTGACAATTGTTTCTCTTAACACCCATTAACAAATAGACTTCATGCAAACAAAATATACAGTTACTACGTCTCTCCCTTACTCCAGAAGACACACCCAATTTAGGAAAAATATGTACGAGATAGTGTCTGCCTTTGAATACTGTTAACCATCTTCAACAGAGAGGCATAGTTGCCCACATTGTTTTAAATCTAACATAATGGGATATATAGTTTCAAAGGGGGCTGTGTTTCAGGCCAGATGGTTTATCTCTTAAAACAATTCTCCCAATAGAGAAACTGTGGAGACACAGTTGCAGCAGTGTTCAGGCACATAGTGCAATCGTCATTTGGCACTCACATTTTAGAGTCAGACAAAAGTATGGTTTGTGTGGAATTTCATCCTCAAAAGCTCATGAGTTTAAAGGACTTTTCTATAAATGGTGATCATGAATTGCTGTAAAGTTGGTATCCTATTTTCAATTGGAGTGAAGTGTGCAAGTATATTTTAGTTTTACCTACAAATATATCAATCAGTAAAATATTGAGGGGATATATCATGATTAGTTAGGTAATGGTATCATGGAAGTATTTCAGTCCTGAAATTTTAGGATCTGAAAAATCAATTTGCAAATGCTTAACACAGTTATACAGTGCCTTTTAACTGAGAATTGGAAAAAAGTGAGGGTCATTGTTTCCCTTGTACAGCTTAGAAAACAGAAAGAAAACTAAGGCCTACATTTTCTTTTGATGTTAGATACCTAAATTTAGACATCTCTAGAATAATTTTCATAAATAATGAGTTCCTCCCATTCCCATTGACTTCAATAGAAATGTGAGTCTTTGAGCAAGTCTCTATTGTTCTAATCACTCAAATACACTCTCTCACCACCACACAAGTTGTAGGTTCATAATACACAAATATCTATGATATGTATGTGCTGTTATTATGTATAGACAGCACATCTTTCAGCTTTCTCTTCCCCTCAATGGTGATGGTCACTTAGGGCATGCCTACACTAGGAAATTATTTCAAAATAACCACATTCGAAATAACTCCTGAAATAACTATTTTGAAATAAGCTTATTCCCCAAGGAAAGCAGGAGTACAGATTTCAAAATAACCAGCCTGTTATTTTGAAATAACAGGATTGGTAGTGTGGATGCTCCACTTGTTATTTCAAAATAACTCCCTAGTGTAGACCAGGGCTTAAAGGAAAAGTTGAAGAACCAGAGTTTCTATTTCAGCAATGGCTGAAGACTGGTTTTTCCAGCAGACTTAGATGAACATCAGTTGAAAACATAGGTCTTGGTATGCAGTAGTGGCTACTTTAGAAAAATAAAACTATAGATGTACTGATATCCATTCCAAGGAGTTTTACTGCCCTCTGAAACTTTTCAGGCATCTAGAAGGATCTCCTAGATACCAGAGATTAAAGAAACCTACACAAAACAAGCCTCCCCCCCAACCCCCACAAAAACACTCGTCTGCCTGTCTCTCAAACATGCACACACACACGTACACAGGAGTTTTTAAATTAGAAAATTCACAGGGAACATGAGACAGCTGACAAGACTAAAACTCTTCCTGGTGTTGTACCTATTCCTTTTTAACTGAGCCTAATTAGTGAGTAATGTCTTTCCTACAATGAATAATGTTTCTTTTAACAAGAGCAGAAATATTTTCCTAGGAACAAATGCAATTTTACACCTCTTCCTAATGCTTCAGGTTTTTCCATATTGCTGCAAATGCAAGAACTTCTACCTCATAATTGGGAAGTGTAATATTCAGGTACTTCCTCAGTATAGTAAAAACTGATTGATCCATAACTTTTATTAATTTGATTTTGTGGATATAACTAGTTCTTTGCAAAACAAGTTAAATGAGTCCATCCTTTTAAAAATCTCATATAATAGTAAATACCATGGAAAGTCTAGAAGGAATGATAGTAAAAGTAAATAAATGTTGGAACCATAGGTGTACTTAACTCTCCTGAAATAATCTGTTTTAGGTGCTACAGACTCTCTCATCCATTAGCTTTTTTTGCTATCTACTAGAATAAATTTAGAAAGACACTCTCCATGTGATATTGAAGTGGATATCACATCCAAAGAAATGTGAGATATAATCCAAAATTAAAATATATGAAGTACTTCCTACGATACATGTTATAAAAATTGTGGAGGCCCAATAAATAATTATTAATAAATATAATAATAAAATAATAATAATAATACCCCACATATACTTGCAAGTTATTTGAATGACTTTAGGTGGAGGGGAAGCCAACTAGTTCTGAAGATTCTATAGACAGTGTTTAAAAAATCAGCAGCAAGACAACTCAAGCAATTAGAGTTCTAAGAATCTTTTCCCCCAGTTATTTAGTATACCAGACATCTGGCATGCTGTTGAAACAAGGGTCAAAGGTCACAGAATATCCACATGATATCAAGACTTCAGAAAATATTTTATAAAGTATCTGCTACCCTAAAAATCCCCGACCATGTCAGTTGTTCATAGCTTTGTAATATTTGAGAGTAATTAATGCCACAAACAATTCAAAATACTCAGATGTTCTGAATGCCAGGAGATCTGCTAAGGTATTCAGCACATCACTAGAATTGTGTTCCTGCTGGCTTTAAATAATATGTTATGTCACTTTGCAGTGACATACAAGGATCAGGTTTATTTCTAGGTAATATTGAATTGCATTATCAAAAGTTATAGAGCTGAAATTGGCAGGGCCAAGAGAAGTTTGTTCATGTGCATCTTGAATCCAATTCGAATAGTTGTTGCATTTACACCAAAATGGGTATTTCCTGAAAGTAAGTAACCCGAATAATTAATAAGTCCACAGCTAAGTCAATAGTTCTCTTTCTCTCTCCTCCCCCTCTCCCCCAAAATAAAATCTGTTTAATAATTTGTATGGTAACAATATAAAGCACTATTAAAATTTACAAACACAGTGTGCAAATGGAAAAAAACATGGTTATCCAAAATTATCTAATATAGATAGCCTTCAGACACAGTCATATTTGAAAAGAGAGTACGATTAAATAAAACAAGCATTTAAATTACGTTAAGGGGTTGAAAATATTTAAGAAACTGATAAAAGCTTGGAAAATTTCCTAATTCATTCTGGTGGCCAAGAATAGATGAGCACATAATCTGTAACAAAGTTTACTAGACAACACCCAGTTTTGGCTTGGCCAATCATATTAGGTAAGTCCTAGCTTCATACATCAGGGCCATCCTTTAAGTTGGCCTGAACATCCTTTAAGTTCAGATGGAGAAATCTTGGCTTCGGTGAAGACAAAATTCCCATGTACTTCAATAGGGTCAGGATTTCCTTCAAGGACTTTTAGATAATGCCTTTTATTTTAGGTTCATCACTAATTAAGTGAATTTAGTCATTCAATTAATATCTACACCACCGAACCACTATCTATTGTAAATGGATGTATTGCTCAAAAGAAAGACCAAGGCTGGAACAGTAGTGGTGCTTCAGAATGGACTGATTTGCATTGCCAAAATTATGCAGGGTGGGTCAAAATTCTGAAATGAAACAGACTGCACTACAGAACTGATCAGGGTCCAAGTCAACGACAAGGCTCACAGTGATTTTTATAGACTTTGGATAAAGCTTATGACTGGCTCTAGGTCACTCATTTTCGTGAGGCATGAAATTCATCCAGAAATCCTAAGTAAAACTGTATTCACAAAAAAGAATCAAACTTCACGTAGCATCTAATCTATCTGCCAATAGCCTTCTAGATACTTAACACCAAGCAATGAAACATAGTTAAACTGACTAAAATTCATGTAAAATGGAAAGCAAAGAGGCAATTAAAACAATGAGCCATGTGGGCTGATGGCTTTCTGAGGAAGATGAAGCCGAGAGTCTGGATAACACTGACACTGCAAAGTGAGTCCTAAGCATATGCTGCTTCCATCATATTTAATTGCTGAGGCGGTGTGTACACTATGGGGTTTTTCCGGAATACCAGAGGTAAACCAGAGGTATCCCAGAAAAACTCTGCCGCATCCAGGGAATGCATCTGCTCTTCCACTTTTTTTTGCAGAAGAGCAGACGTGTTCTTTTGGAAGCCCTGACTTCCTCTTCCCACGAGAAAGAAGGGCTCTTCTGAAAGAGGAGGATTTTTCAAAATTTGGCCGAGTGTAGATGGGCCAAATTTGGGAAACGCCTCTTCTGAAAAAACTATCAGAAAAAGGTATGCAATTTGCAGAACGCAACTTGTGTACCTTTTTCCAATAGATCATTGTAATGCAAACATAGCCTTACTGGATTCAGGACAAATGTGTTCCCAATGGAACAACATATAAACAATCTAAAATTTAAATATATTTTTTAAAAGGGGTAATGGTGGTGTGTTGGGCAAGGAATTGAATGGGAAATAAGCTAAAGCTTTTCATCATTAGGTCACACATTAAAAGGGTGCACCACCCAGGTCTCCTCTTTTGACCTATCCACTTCCTCATTGATAGTGATTCATTTAAAATGACTATACAGTTAGTTCAGGATCAACACAGGTCATAAGTAAGTAATTGTTTCTGAAACTATCAACAAATTTGTCTGGTCGAAAAACGTTGAAACCAGAAAAAAGAGACTGTCTCTATAACTCAATGATGTGTCCATGCTCCAAATCAAGTAGAGTAGAGAATTGAAACTGGAGGTCCCACATCAGTAAGTAACAACCAGTCCTTGGCTATTCTAGGGTAGCGCGCGCACACGCGCACACACACACACACGTCTCATCCCACATCAGAATGAAAAACCAATTCTAGTAATAAGTGGGTGCAAAAGTTGTTGCCACTTTAATTTGATAGCTTCTGGGAGGGAAGAGCGGGGCTGGGAGGAAATGGGGATCTCCATTCATTTCTGTTCTGCCAACGATTCAGGTCACAAAAATACCCAATCAGGATTAATTAGCATCCTTGTTTCCACTCTTAGCATAAAGCCACAGACTGAATAAGCTTGGAGACTGAACTACTCTCTGAGCAAATCTATTACTCCAACTTTGTTCCTTTTGCTCTGGATTGGATATGAATCAACAAACTACAGCAAAAGGGACTACAGTCTCTGAGTGTCTTGTTCTTCAGGAAAACTATATCGTTAAAACAACAGTATAATGTCAAAGACAAAATGAATATGTGCTGTGCATCAGATTGCTAGATATTCTACTCCTTATCCAACTATGTTTGTTTAGTGAAGCTTTTTGGTTAATTTCTACATTTTATTTTTTAGTTTTGTTTGGCAAAAGAATTTTGAGCACCAGGCCCAATAATTCCATTGATTTTGTGGATCATAAAGAAACTATCCCAACAATCTTCTTGCCCAGCTACAATATACAGAATCTCTCTAAACTGTGCGGGTCGTTTGGTTTCAGTCCAGTCTTCTACCACACTTGTTGGCTTCTTCATTTAGAAATAGGAACACAGGAAAAAAAAAACTCAAAAACTTTTAATACTTTCTTTTAGATGACATACAAGCTAATGCAATCTCAGCCTGAATCATACTGAGGCAACACAAAGCAACTAGTTATTAAGTCAATGGGAAGCAACCTTTTGTTACTTATCTTGTGGCTGATTGTCACTGTACATATAATTCCTTTACCTTCTATCCTTCATCAGGCATTTTTCTACATTTGTTATTTAATAAATGGTTTATAGGATGCCTAATTACACATGTTTGTTATAGATATCAAACCCAGAAATGTGTGAGAATATGCTAGATAGTTTCCCACCTAAAGTTTTAATGAGATAATAATACCTCCAGCCCATATGCTTCAGAAACGTTATTCTCCATTATGTAACAGGGGGCATGCTGCTGATATCTGTTAACAGCTAGAACAGCTGTGGTTTTCTGCTTTTTTGCACCGCTCAGGAGAAGAGGCAAGCTCAGCTTCCCTTTTTTTTTTCCCTTTTTTTTTTTTGTGTTGTTGTTGCAAAACCTCTGAGCTGAACAGGTGTGTGCAATCACGAACCACAGTGATGAACCCAAACTGCTGCCTTTCTAAAAATTCCACCAGCCAGTGACACATTCTGGTCAAGGTTTCACAACCTTGTTTTCCACTGGTTGTTTCTGATGATTCATTACCCTCATGGAGGTGAATTTCAATTATCGCTAATATGCTTCTTTACTGGTACTGTACTAAGAGGTTCCTCATTTTCATTTCTTATTCTTCTCCTCTCATCCCCCTCCCCCCCCAACCCACTTACCTTAAATGGATTTCATACCCATGATAAATACACCAGGAGAACAGAGCCAGGTACAGAGACTGGTACAACTGCAGTGCAAAATTCCCACTTTGCTGCTCCATCCATGTGTATCAGTATAAAGGACACCCCCTCAATAGTCAATTTTCCATGTCCATTCAGATCTTTGTCTCTCTAAAGATTGGCAATGATTTGTGAAACTACATCCTTAGTGAAAGAGAGAACTACTACTTTTTGCAAGTGGACATTTGCCCATAGCCGCTGAACTCATTTCATATAGGCCACCAGACACTCATCTGATAATATATAGGCTCAATCTTACTTTCAGTGAGATCAAAGAGAGATTTGACTCTAAGTCCAAAGCAGCAGCACCTGTCCTCTGTTCTCTACATACTGTAATGATGATGTACTGGAAATGTGGCAGTGACCTAGAGGTAAAGCCTGCACTATCCTACTGTGCCCTCAGTCTCAAGTAATTTTTTGTATTCTCCCCATTTTATTTCCTTCACTTTTTCCTTACATTCCCCCCCCCCCATTAAATGAAAATGTTGTTTTCACTGTTTCTTTAGTATCTATTAACATGCGACTTTGTGTCTTTAGCTTTTGTTTTTATTTCCTTTCCCTTCGCTTCACCTCCACCAAGATCCAGCGTACTTTTAAGAAACAGGAAGTATGTAGAAAAACTGTGTCCTCAGAAGGTCAGATGATGCGAATTTCAAGAACAGCGGCATTGTGAAAGCCATCCCCAAACTTATCACTCTTATGTCTTTGTAAGCTCAGTCTGCAGATAAGTTAGGCATTTTATTGTGTAAAATGTAAGGACAGCTCTGCAATGCCATGAGGGATGGATATAATTTCTTGCCTAAAGTTCAAACCTAACTCTGCACAGGAATCAATGAAGGAAGTACCACATGCATGTTTTCAGTCTACCCTCATCATGCCTAGTACCCCCATATTGACTGACATACATAGTGATACTCATGGGTTGCTCAGACATTTCAGGATTCCTAGCAAAGGGAAGTTATTGCATTGCAGGTCATTTATGAAAGAAAAAAAGCAAAGTGGATAAATGGGTTGCTGCTATAGTAGAGTCCACTTTTTCCTCTTGAAGACTTATAAGATCCCCATTACCATAGTATCTGAATGCCTTGCCATCTTTATCCTCACAACTCTCTTGTAATGAGAGGGAATATTATTAACCCCATTTTATAGATGGAAACCTGGGGCTTAGAGAAACAATGGTTGCACTGGAAGGCAGGTGGTTAGGCACCAATTGAAAAAATCTCACTAGGTACCTATCTCACTAGGTGTCTAGATATCTTTAAAAATCCAGCCCTCTGTAAGACTGGTGCATTCCGGTTCAAGAACTCGATGAATACCTTACAAGTCATATGGCATTCCTCATATAAGCAAGTCTTCTTCAAGGACTTCCACTGAACTATCAAGAGTACAAACCTTGTTTTCAAGAGAAGTTGACTGGCAAAGTTCAGTACATTCACAAACAAGGAACAGAAACTTTTCCCCCCCTAAACTTTTCAGTTGGAACCTCATGACCTTAGATTTTGCAAGTGCTTAAGGAAAAATACGTGCATGCAGTGTGCACAGGCAGAGAACCTGTGATTCATTGGCTTGTGGTCTGTGTAGTCAACTCCTGAATCACAGAAGGAAAGTGACTCTTCTGTTTGTGTGTCCATCAGTACAAAAGCACATAAATAGCTAAAGAATAAATTTGTTAGAAAATGAATATTGAGTCCAGATTAGAGAAACAGTCTATTGATCCACATTATCAGAGGGACATCCGTATTAGGCATGAAACCTGAGATAAATTCAAACGTGTAATGATCATGACCATTGACCAATTTAGAACTTGAAGATATATGCTACTAAACCCTGTATGCCAAGTGTTTAGGTCCCAGAATTATGGCCTTATAGAAAGGTAATACTTATGTAAATGTTATTACAGCAACTGAGGCAGGGTCTATACTTAAAACTTATGCTGGCATAGTTATACTGGTGTGATTTAAAAAAAACAGTTATTCTGGTATAAACCCTAGCATAAGTGTTGTTATACAGGTATCCACATGTGTTTGCTGGTGCAACTTAATTTTGCTCGGGAAACCAGCATAAGCGATATTAACAAAATCACTCTTTGCCAGTAAAAACTGTGTCTATACTAGTAGGACTTGTGGGTACAGCTATATTGGCAAACCTTTTCCAGTATAGATAGGGCCTGTGATTCATATTCACAGTATGTGCCTGAAACACACTACAGTTGTTATTGTTACTAGTTGCAGTAATCCCTGGAAACAATATTGTATTTCCCAAAATACTCTAAAATGTGAGTATTACAGAACAAAATAGAAATTCTTTGTACTTACACACCACTCCTCATCTGATGATCTCAAAATATTTCTCTAGTATTGGAATATAAGAATTGCCATACTGGACCTGGTCCAAATCCCCTCTTTTCCGGTAACCTGTATTAGATGCTTCAAATGAAGTGCAAAAGAACTAGAGCTGAGTGAAAAATTTTAAGCAAATAGTTTCATTGCTGAAACATGCACCTTTAGATTGACCTGAAACTATTTGTGAGTTTAAGTCAAATTCAGCAAAATGTTTTTCTGAATAAAAAAAAATGAAAGTCTAGACATTTAATTTTGATATGTTTCATCTTCTCATTTTGAGCTGACTGTTTCAAAAGTTAGCTAAATGTATAACAAAAATAAAATGGGTAAGACACAAACTGAGTGAAAAAAATCTATTTTGTGTTGACTAAAAACAATTTTTCCCTTCATTTTTCAGTTTAGCCACCAGACCAAAAGAATAAATTGTTTGTTCTGTTCTTGTAAAAGTCATGGGGTACGCAGATATGCTCTTCCAACACACACTGTGAGTCTCATCCAGATTGCCAATTAGAGATAGGCTTAAAGTATGAAGCATGAGGATTACATTTTGCTAACTCTAATGAATCCTCTGCAAAAAAGCAAAAAAAAAAAAAAAATGGTATTGTATCCACTTTACAGATGAGTACAATTAAATCAAACAGGAAAGTTATATGATCTACTTAAGGTCAATGCAAAACCATTGTCAGAGCTAGGAGAAAGAACCTAGACATCCTAATTCCCATGTTCTTGCAGTAATCCCTAGAAACAATAATGTATTTCCTAAAATACAAATAAAACCCTTTGGGTACAGTTGGAAGGCAATAGCATCAAATCTATTACAGAAGAGAATTTCCTTCCATTCTGATCTACTTCAGGCTGCTATTTAGCGTACATTCCCATTCCAGTCAAGCCTGGTTTTATTTCTGCTTTCCATCCTGAGAAATTAAATTGATTTTTAGTTATCTTTTCTAGTGCATGTCAGTACTATTCAGCATACTACGTAATATTTTCTCACAGTGCTTTGAAGTATTGTACTGCCATGGAGATTTTAAAAGACAATAAAACAAGTCCTTGTGATCAGACTGTCATGATGATTTGGGGTAGTAAGTTGCCAAGCCAGCTTTCTGGCAAAAGACAAGAGAAAGGAACCTCAAACAATTAGTGTGTATTTGGAACATGGCAAACACAGCAGGTTGGTGACTATCCAAATTACATTCAGGTAGCTTGGTTAATTCCTAAATTGTATTCCACCACACTGTGCATATTGGAATCTATGGACACATGTTATGGATGGTCAGAACTAGGATATTTTGAAAGAATAGGAGAACAAAAGATGTGTCTTTTCTTGATCTTTATGCTAGGATAGAGTAAGTATCAGTAAGGTATATTTGCTGACAATCTTTCATACGGAAAGAGAGTCCTTTCAGTCAATTTGGCTACATATGTAGCGATGTGTAAGTGTTTGTACTGCTGGTTAAATTCTTTGATTACTTCTCATTAGGGATCAGTGAGTCGTGATTTGGTATTTCAAACACTTCAAGTTCAGGCCAAAATCAGATTTATGTCAGTCCAATGTAGGATCTGTAATTTAATTTAAGACCATGACTACTCACAGAATGAGAGGTGTGATCAGATTGCATATTGGACATTGAATTGTGGAAATGAAGTTTGCTCTGCTTACAGAAAAGAAGGATCTACTTAATCTATTTTAGATCTTGATAAAAGAATTACTGAATAAATATATTCATGGATCACATACCTAGGCAGCTATATAGCTTGTATTAACATTTTATATTTTGCATGCGTATTATTTAAAACAGACACGCTGTACTATTACATAGAAAGAGAAAGATCAACACGTAATACTTCAGAAATTTGCTGTCCCAGTTTGCATTGAACCTTAATTGCAAATCAGATTATTAGGCGAATATACCTTCAGCTTTACCGTAAAACCTGACTCATGTTGGAATTATAGTTTGTGCCACTTTCCAGTCTTCACAGAGATACATCTGTGTCTTTGTTCCATCCTATTAAGCAAATACCAGTGTCTGTCATTTTTTAAATGACACCAGATTAAGCTGGCCAATAGTACACATCTGGGCAGAGGGAACATAGAAATTATTTATGGGTATCAGAAAATAAAGGAAGCTAAAGTCAAAACTGTTCTGAGGAAATTGTAAAAGCAGACAATTATAATGTGTGGAGCACAGAAATAATATTGAAAAATGTTACACACAAACTAGAGGAAGACTATCTAGGCAAAAGTACTGCTGAAAAGGATTGCATTAGCACAGCAGATCAAAAATTGACCCTGGCCACATAAATGAATTTTCATGTTCCAATCAGTTCTATGAGGCAGATTATATAAGTCCTACCAGCAACTTAGCAAAACCTACCTGATAACAAAGACACTTGCAAATCCTGGATAAACCCCTGTAGTAGGGGTAGCAGAGTTTCCTTCCCAGAGTCAGTTAGGGATAGCTGCTGTCACATTACCATAGTCCCCTAACTCCTTTCTCAGGCACAGTTTCAAAGGGTGCATCTAAACTGCACCTTTATTTCGAGATAACTAGCATTATTTCCAAATAACAATATGTGCCTCTACACAGCCATTCCATTATTTTGAAATAATTTCTAAAAAAAAGGATGGCTTATTCCAAAATCTGTAAACCTCATTGTATGAGGAATAACGCCTATTCTGAAATAGCTATTTTGAAATAAAGCATGTGTAGCTGCTCCGCTGCTGCAATTTTGAAATAGACCCTCACTAGGGCCATTCTAAGTTATTCCTTCCCAGTGTCTCCTGGGGCTCTAAATAGAGATAGCACGTCTACATTAGGAAAGTCTGCCTCTGACTAATTTTGAGGCTTCCTTGGGGTGTGTCTAGACTACAGGTTTTTTTTTTTTTTAAAAAAAAGTGGCCTTTTTTTCAAAAAAACTTCCCCTGCATCTAGACTGCTGCTGCGTTCTTTTGAAAGTAAATTGAAAGAACGCGGCAGTTTTTTCAACTGTGGAAAACCTCGTGTTATGAGGAAAAATGCCTTTTTCGAAAGTGCTCTTTCGAAAAAAGGCATTATGTAAATCAAACTGTGCTTTTCGAAAGAGAGCATCCAGACTGCCTGGGTGCTCTCTTTCAAAAGGCGTCTTGCTTTTTCGAAAGTACTGATTGTAGTCTAGATGCTCTTTTTTGAAAGAGGCTTTTTCGAAAGTATCTTTTGAAAGTATCTTTCGAAAAAGGCATGTAGTCTAGACGTAGCCTTGCAGTATAGACGTGCTATTTCAAAATAAGCTATTTTGGAATAACTATTCCAGAAGAGCTTATTTTGAAATAAGGGGTGTGTCTAGACTACTGAGTTTTGTCGACAAAAGTGGACTTTTGTCGACAAAACTATACCTGCGTCTACACTACTGCTGAGTTCTGTCGACATAACGTCGACAGAACTCAGCAGTTTTGTCGATGCTGGTAAACCTCATTTTACGAGGCATATCACCTTCTGTTGACAGAGTTCTGTCGACAGAAGGTGTTATTGCCTGTAGGGTTGCGTCTAGACTACAGGGTTTTGTCGACAAAGCAGCTTGCTTTGTTGACAGAACTGAATGTGTCTAGACGCTCTAAGTCGACAGAAATTTTGTCGACAGATACTGTTGACAAAACTTCTGTCGACAAAACCCTGTAGTCTAGACGTACCCAAGCATGCAGTGTAGATGTACCCAAAGTGATCCCAAAATAATCAAACTCCATTTCTTGCAGGAGTCCAAACTTTATGTAGATAGTAGTGTCAGCACCACCTAGAACCTCTGTGCTGGAAGAAGAATTAAAACTTGGTGTAGTTTTCACAGTTTTTCAATGAAGGTCTTTCTAAGGCCTCGGGCCAGCTCTGCTTGGACATCTCTCTTCAAAACAATGAGTGCATCTAACTTTATCCTACTCATTTTGTGACAAAACAACACTTTCATTACCATGTTTAAACTAAAATAATGTTGTCCATGGTATTAATCTTACATACTGCTACCTTCAGGTAACAAGTAATATTTCACTTAGGCTCAACATTCCTGGTATTGTTAATATTCTCCTTACTCCAAATTCAAAGGCAATGGGTTCTTTTATTCAATTTTTGTTGGGACATCTATAAATGTTATCAATTGTTCTAGACTACATCGCAGACCCATAAGGAATAAAGGGAGAATGGAAATTTTTAAGGAGTATAAGACAAGCAATGGGCTTTAATTGCAGCAAAGGAGGTTTAGGTTGGACTTTAGGGGAAACTTCCTAACCTTCAGGGTGGTTAAGCACTGGTATAAATTGCCTATGAAGGTTGTGGAATCTCCATCACTGGAGCTATTTCAAAGCATGTTAGACAGACATCTATCAGGGATGATCTAGATGGTGCTTGGTCCTACTGTGAGGGCAGGGAACTAGACTTGATGATCTCTCGAGATCCCTTCCAGTTCAAGTATTCTAGGAGTCTATATTATTAATACAAAAAGAATTTACTTAGGTTACATCTACACTGCAACACTATTTTGAAATTACTAGAGCTATTCCGAAATAACGTAGTCTATGTCTACACAGCAGGCAGTTATTTCAAAATAGTGTCAAAATACTGTCAAGCTGGAGGGCTTCTTACTCCGATACTGTAACCCTTATTATAGGAGGAATAAGGGAAGTCGGAGGAAGAGTGCTCTGTTTTGAAATAAGTGCTGTGTAGACACCCCCTATTTTGAAATAAGCTATTTTGAAATATGATACACAATTGACACAGCTCAATTTACATAGCTTATTTAGAGTTAAGCCCTGCAGTAGAGACACACCCTTAGTTGTCATGTGTTTTACTGGTATACTCACTGCAATTCAATTTAGATTAAAAAGGAAGGGTTTTTTTTCCCCCAAAAGACAAGTATCATCACACACACACACACACACACACACACACACACACACACACACACACACCTTTATATTTATATCCCATTGAAACATGCCAAGCTCTCTACAAATATCCAGGCTAACGAGCAATTTGAAATACCTGGAGCTTCCCGGATAGCCAGTCTACATTTCACTGTCCTTGACAAAATACAACTGCTGGGTACTCTGATCCAGTGCAGTGCTAGCGTTACAGTGTGTCAGGTTACATTGGGTCATATCTCATCTGTGATGTGACATAACATGACATAACTCAATGTGATGTGATGCACTGCACAGTCAGGTGCCCACAGGAAGCATATATTCTAGGACTAGAAGCAAGTTGTTCACCACAGCAGGTACAGCATTTTGAACCCACTCACGCATCCATTGATGTTGATAATTAGTATACAAAGCAACACTTTATGATATGCTCATTCCAACTCAGTTGCTTCCTATAAAACACACTCTTTTATGGTAGCTGTTAGCTAAGATTATTTCACATTTGGGTATTATGGTATCATAAAGTGCAGTGAAATCATCTTCACTAATAAACAGCATTACACCTCCATTTAGAACCCATTGTTCACGCACTAGTATAACAAAGGGATGGGATAGAAGTGCCCAAGTTTATTCACAGAAGTAAACCTTTTGAAACCTTTTCCTGTTCTGAAAATATGGCACATTTATCCCTTAAGTGGCCCCCGTGCTTGGAGAGAACATGGTTATGAGATATTAACATAACTGATCATCTCCTCACTGCTGCAGTAATGGCTGAAGGAGTCTCAAGTCCTGTCCTGGACTGACTGCAAGAAGGTAGTATGTCCATGACCACATCATCAGCTGAAAGGCACACTGAAGCTGTCTGTGGGAGGAGAGTAGCAACAATAAATGTGGAGAGTTTTGGGGAGGAGCAAGAGGTGATGGTAGAGAGGGGGAAAAGGGCTTGCTCGATAAAAGAGCACCTCATAGAGAAATAAACAGGCTAGACAAAGAGGTTGGGTTTTGATGTCACCAGTGGAACCTCACTCCAGGAAGGAAGCCAGTTTGAACACAAGTTCAGGGTAAGATCTAGTCCTCAGGAGAGCAAAGATCTCAGCCCTTTCAGAAAGACTTGGATAGAGAAGAACAACTGGATATTAGAAAAGAAGTGTTAAACCCTCATCTATTCCACTGTAGGAAAGTCATTATCCAGATCTGAAGGTCCAGAAGAAGCCACGGGTCATCTGTATACACACACACATCCAAATCAATAACTGGGTGAATTTCCCTTCATTCTGCCCCATACCAAAACTTCCCCTGCGAGTGTAGCAGATCAATGAGCTTCCTAATCCTAATTAAAATGTTTTAAATATATGACTGAGTATCTCCCTTGTTCTCCTTCTTTTCTAGCTATTGCACCCTTTAAAGGGACTCCTTGAAAGGTTAGGATCTTAGAAGGTGTCTATATATCCTGGTAGGAGGCACTCTACAACCACTGAAGAAATAGTTCCATTGTGTGTGGAAACTGTTTACTACTCAACTGTTTTCTTATTTTTCAACCAACAACATTGCATAATTGCAAGACATTCTCAGGAAAATATGTATTTGCTATAAGATCATTTCCATTGGAATAAAAAATATATACATGGACACATCTCTGTAGAACTCTGGTTTCACCAAAGTCTATCAATCTAAATTTGGAGGGAAATGTAACCTAATACTCTTTATGCCAAAATGAAGTGACTAGGGTATAAAATTAATTACTACAGAAGTATATGAATGAGTAACAAAATTAAAGAGAATAACCAATTCCAAAAAACAGCATGAAACAGATTTCTCCATTTATTAGTATTTGCGCTCCCTCCTGATATTTGTATTGAGATCTCTGTGATGGATATTTAACTCAGAGCACATTAGATCTCTGTCCATTTCACAGTGTAGAGGCTGTCATCACCACATTTCACTCATTGTGTTCATTTTTATTTTACTGAAGTTATGATGACACCAAGGATGGTGAGGCACATTCTGCTGTACGTATATTTTCAAGGTATACAAATCTTCCCCTGCTTCATCACACTGAGCCTCTACAAAGATATTTAACATGTGTAGTTCTGTAAATGTGATTTACTAGGCAAATCCAGTGTTCACTGACCCTCAAACTCACACCAGCACCTGTGTGTAATGGGCTGAGGTTAGAACACTGGGCTATAAAACAAGAGCCTGGGTGAGATCTGCTTAAAAGTGGTTATTTTTTTCCATACTGAGTGGGTTTTATTAGCCTGTTTTGGCATGTTGCTATGTTTCTGTATTTAGAGAGTGATAAAGAAAATCTTTCCTAAGAATGAGAGCACACCACTTTTAACAACATTAACTATGAATCTGGACAGTTCACACATATGATCAAGTGTATTGTCAACAAGCTACAGGTGTGCATTAAAAAAGGCAGGAGACGCACACATGTGATTATAAGGGAGCCAATAACAGTCTGAACTCAGAAAGCATTCATTCCAAGGAGTCCTTGTTTTATATTTAGTTATTTCTTGCCTATGGTTTTAGAAGTGTGTGTTCAAAACTAGCAGCTTTATTTGCCCTGACTAGGGAGATGTTCACAATCGGCCAAAAGGGGACAATGATAGATTGCGGCATGACATGGTTTGATTACCACAAGTGAGGAAAAGTGTAGATTTTTTTGTTTACACACACACACACACACACACACACACACACACACACACACACACACACACACACAGCAAAACCTTCATTTTTAAAAAGACTGACAAGCTGTCCTCACCATGCCACTTACCTCCTCTCAGTCACTCACTAAAGTATTTGGAGATTGCTATTCCTATGTCACCAAATCCCAGCTTTGGGCTTTAGGTATTGAGAGCTGCATAAAATCACTAATTTTTCTGTTTTCTGGAAGATCTGAAAAAGATGACGCTTGGTCCAAAACGAGTCCAAGAAATTTCAAACAACCTTAACCCTGGCCTTTTCCAACCTTCACTTAACTATCTCAACTTTGCAACCTGAATAATTTTCTTTTAACATAATTTGCTTGAGTAGTAATTACATTCACAGCCCTCACTCCTGTAGTTGCATTTGTACAAGTATTTGTGCCAATGCAGTATTTGCATTTGTGCCAATGCAGAAGCACATGGAAACCCATGGGAATTGCTAACTGTTCTTTTGAAAAGTAAGCCATTTACTTAGGTTCCTAAATAGGAGTTTAGTAGCCTAAATTTAGGCTACTGTTTTCATAAACATACTGACCTAAGTGCCTATGTGAGCCTCCACATTTAGATTTGGGTACCCTTTTTCAGACAGAGAAGCCTAACTTTTGGGCCTTGTACTTTTGCCTATCATCCTACAGGGTTAGTTTCCAGGGTTGATCATTCCTGAGATTTAAAACGGAAAACAATATTTCAAAGTCTGTCAGTGTGAATTCCTTGCATAATGCTTTATTTTGAGTCTCTAGTTACTTTATTCAGCTCTCATTTGCTCAGTTTCGAATACCTGAGTAATTCCAGTGGCCTGAACAGAATTGCTCCTGGCATACATTAGTGAATGCAAGACAACTTGTCGCAGGTTACATTTTACAATGTCTCTGTGGGTATGTCTATACTACCCATAAAAAACATACCAAACCACAGCAAGTCTCAGAGCACCCAGATCACTTGACTTGGGCATGCACAGAAGGGCTGAACATAGTAATGCAGGTATTCTCACATGGGCTGGAACCCTGCTTCTGTGATTTAGTAAGGGGGGATTTAAGCCCTGACGTAGTTCAGGACTTTTGAAAACTGCATAACCTGTGTAATATTCAGTTTTGAAAGTTTTATATGCTGGTGTGAAATAGCACTAGGTAAATATCTCCCATTTACAGAAATCACCTACTCCTTAGCTTCCCAGAGATTGTTTTCAAAATGAGCAGTACAATATAAACATGTGTGTTGCATTATGTTAGGTTATACCAGGTCATAACACATGTATCCCAACATAATCAACTGCAAAACAAATCACTCACTACAACATAAATTTAAAGTAAAGCTTCCCTCCTTCTTCCTCCCCCCTAAATTAGACAACAGCTGCTGTAGATAAAGTGTCCACACTATCCCAGGTAGAAATTCGTGGCTTGATGGTATCTGATTTACAAGGCAGTTAGATACATCTGAATTCCAATGCAACTGTAAATATTTATATCCCAAGCACAGTGGGCACAGTCAGAGGAAAAATATATTTTTATTTAAACAATTTCATTTACAGAAGCATTTTCTATATTTTCCATGATTACCATGGTAAACAGACACTATGGTGCAATAAATATGACCATATTACTCATTCAAGGTAATATTAACTTCAATCACAAAACCCAACATAGTCTGTCTTAATTTGAATGAAGTAAGGTGGTAAGACTGTGGACATGAAATCTACACTCCCTGAGGACTCAGGGACACAGTATTCCTTTGGCCCTTGCTTAGCCTTGGGAATGATGACTAGCTACTTGGCACTTCATGAGCTGTTCTAGTCACTATGTCCACAAAACTGCAGACCTGTGACTTCTCCCCGTTATCTGATTTCCACCTTTTGCATAATATGGAATAGGAGAGCAAAGAGTCCCTCTTTGTGGCTAATTCACTGGTGACTCCAACCCTTATGTACTCTACTACCAAACTTAAGTGATGTAAAAGTGTTTGTATAGACCCTCTGCATCAGGCTGGATTTCATCTATATGGAATTCTTAGAGCTGGGTATATCATTCCTAGAGTTATTGCAACTGGCATTCAAAATTGGTACCACTGATGCATACCAAACTATCATGATCATAATGACAAAGGCATCTCCTGTAGATGGAATATTTGTATGCACATCCACATCTCACTTGCAGATAGATCATGGTTATGTTAAGGACACGGGTGAAATACACACACACACACACATCACATTTGATAAAGTATTAATGTATCTGAATTGTATATTTTAATGTTATTGGGCATAGCTGCAGTACACTTCCCCTCATGTCTTCTGCATTTATACTATTTTAATGTTGTCTACTATATCCAATAGATATAAAAAGATTTGTGGCTGTATTAATAAGAGCATCTTCTGAAGTGGCAGCAGCTGGAAGCTAATAGGACAAGTAGAAGAACACATCCAGCACTGAAACAATTACTGGTGATGTAAATGTATGTCCAGAACTACAGACTGACATGAACCCTGCTTACAATTTAGATTATTAAAGTTGAACTGGCTTAAAACTCAGATTCATGCTAATGCAGGTTCTGTAAATACTGCTTGAACCTTAATTCAATAATGAGATCAACAATTACACTTAAAGATTACTTGCCATTACAGCAGTGTGAACAAAATCCTTTTGATCACACCTGTATTGTGCTACTCATTATTTTCTTTGATGGTTAATAACACTGAACTATGCTTGTTAAAAAGAACCCAATGAAGTGCAATATTTATACCACCTTAGGAATTGCATAAGCAAATCAGAGGGCTTAGAGAACCTAAAGTAAAAAGAAAATGATATCAATATTTGATGTGTTTCTCTTCTTTAACATCTAGTGGAACACACACACACACACACACACACACACACACACACACACACACACACACACAATAAAACTTCTGACCTTGAATTTATTGTATTATCTAGAAATGTGATCTTTTGCCTCAAAATCTTCTTCCTCCTCATTTTCTTTCAAATCTTTGTTTCCTTCATCTTATTGCCTGTGGAAAACAGGAATTCACTATTTGCAAAATGCAAGATACGAATGTTAGGAGACATTTTTAGTAGAGGGGAAAAAAGCAATTATTTGACTGTGTTTTCAATGTTATTGTAAGTTGGAAAAAATGGCATGAAGGCATTGTGCTAGGCAACAGATCATGTAAACATTTCCTGTGACAGTCTTTCATCATATATGGAAACATTTACACTGCCAGATCTTGTCTTCTTTAAAAATGTCAGCTCTGTAAGTTCGATGCACATGTGCTCCTTCTGTAAGTGCCTGTTCAGGCAGACAGTTTACTAATTTGTGGCTCAGTAAACCTTTCACTGCACTGAGCACCTTGAGGTTAGCACATCTCTAATCATTATTTGATAACAGAAGTCTGTAAGCACCACAACCCTAGTAACAAGAACATTGTATCTTAGCAACCAGCCTTGATATTCAAACAATTTCATTAAAGCGTAGCACCTCTTAGCAGGTGGGTGAGTGCGGGTGTTGATAAACATTTATAACATGATCAACCATTGTGTTTGCCAACACTATAATCAACATGACAAATATATGGATTTGTTTACAAGCTCTTAGGTATCCAACCTAAGTAGGTAACTATCTTATATCTATAGATACAGATACACTCAACAGTTTAATGCGTCTTTAAATTGTTCGTACTGAATAAAAGGTTGACAGATAAATACATTTCACCATAAAAATCATCATTTTAATTAAATCACAAAAAGTGTGTTAGAGTGAAAGCAGATATTAAATTTTAACCCCAAGAGTTTGAGGAAATTTGAAGTCAAGATTGTTTAATTTATCCTACAAATCCTAGTATATAGATCACATGCCTTAGTGTCATAGTAAAAGATGCCACAACAATAGCATTTTGACTTGAACTGTAACTCCTTTAGTTTATGTCTTGAGTTAAATTCTAATGGTTAAAGCAGATGACAGAGGATCAAAACCCTAGAACTGCATCTCTGATATGTTGCTACTTCACTGTGTAGGTTTGTCATCCAAATTTCTTAGTATTTCAGTTTTCCCAGTTGCAAAACAACCTACATGACAATAAAATTGTGCTATTAATCATCAAATTATTTCAACACAGCAATATAAACTGGCACAGAGCAAGTGCAAAATATAATTTTCAGTGCATGTGGTTTTGAATAGTGGCATTATAGTAAAGACATCAAAAGTATTATAGCCCTCCTAAAATAGAGAGCCAGTCGGCATTGTCCATACACAGATTCATAGGCAAGCTAGCTGCATATCTACACACAAGATGTTTCCTCATAGAGCCAGAATAACGTATCACAAGCAGCAGTCAGCACTAGAGTCACACAATATTTTAGACACCTTGGATACTATTTTCAAAAGTACTAAAGACTAGCCAAACTCAAGCTACTTCTAAAGTCAACAAGAGTTTTACCATTGGCTTCACCACATGAGGTCAATGTTAAGAACCTTCAAAGATTCCTCACTTACGAGGCCTCATTCTCCTCACACACGGGTAAGAATCACATCTTTGAAATCAATCAAATATCATTGTGAAACTTAAATAAGACAGTGAAGTGTTAAGTTTTGTGCTGTATTTGCAGGGGAGGAGGGAAGAGATAATGGGACATAAGATTAGAATTGTCCCAAAAGATGGTAATGTCTCTTCTGACCCTGTTGAGGTCAAATCATGTGACTGCTGCAATTACAGTGGTTTGCAAAGTAATCGATTCTAGAGCGAATGCAAATTAATCTAATCTAGATAAATTCTCTCCCCATTGTAGAGACACAAAGGCTGTGTCTACATTGGCATCCCTTTCCGGAAAAGGGATGCAGATTAGACACTTCAGAATTGCAAATCCGCGGGGGATTTAAATATCCCCCGCGACATTTGCATTTACATGGCTGCCGCTTTTTTCCGGCTTGGGGATAAGCCGGAGAAAAGTGCCAGTCTAGACGCGATTCTCCGGAAAATAAGCCCTTTTCTGGAGGATTTCTTATTCCTTGAAAGTAGGAATAAGAAATCCTCCGAAAAAGGGCTTATTTTCCGGAGAATCGCGTCTAGACTGGCGCTTTTCTCCGGCTTATCCCCAAGCCGGAAAAAAGCGGCAGCCATGTAAATGCAAATGCCGCGGGGGATATTTAAATCCCCCGCGGATTTGCAATTCCAACTCGTCACATTGGCATCCCTTTTCCGGAAAGGGATGCCAATGTAGACGTAGCCAAAGTGTGCAACAAAATGAGGCTTAGCTTACTGGTAAATCTCCATTATATTTTACATTTCACTATTTTACTTTCTGATACTAATATAATTAGTACAATTATTAATTTGTATTGTATTTGCTTTAAAATCTATGCTATGGCAGCCAAACTGTCTATACAAGTTCATA
The DNA here is from genome assembly GCF_049634645.1 of Pelodiscus sinensis. Classification (NCBI taxonomy): domain Eukaryota; kingdom Metazoa; phylum Chordata; order Testudines; family Trionychidae; genus Pelodiscus; species Pelodiscus sinensis. Next base: position 23,525,238 of record NC_134717.1, on the reverse strand, counting down.
TCTACCTATCTTATCAAAAACTGGCTTCATGCTTTATTAGCATTTTCTTCTATTCTTTGAATGTTTCATATTTAATGGACCACATTCTCCATAGAGAATGCAACCCTGTTGAGGACAATGGATTTACTCTTATATAACCAAAACAGCACTTGGCCTCACATGGTGTAAAGTCAACAGACCCACTATTCTGAAAATGGCTATTTTGGATAGTTTCCAGTTTCCGCTCTGCCATTCAAAGAAAAGGTTGGGGGGTAGGGGAAACTCTAACAAGAAGGATGGTTCATTGGTTAGTGTGTTAGCTTGAGAACTCAGAAGACTGGGGCTCAGTGCCCAGGCCACTCTCACTTAAAGATTTTCTCTGTGACCATGGTCATGTCCCTTAGCCTCCATAAAATGGGAATAATAGAACTTCAACTTCTTTACCTCACGTGGGAGTTGCAAAGATAAATGCATTAAAAAACTGTGAGCTGCTAAGATACTATGGCAATGATACCTTAGATAGACTTTGTGAATTATATACAGGATTCTGTCTTGTAGTTGCACAATTACTTCTTTAAAACATTTTGAATTTAAGTAAATGCTTCTATAAGTGTTCATGGCACTGCACTGCAAGTTTCCACAAGAATAAATGATTCCTGTTTTCAATGCAAACAGGAATTTTACTGGAATTTTGAAGTTGTATTAGAAACCCTGCCAGATTTGTTAAGGGCATTTAAAATTTACCAAAGGTATAAATTAAAATGCAAGTAAAAGACAAACAAGAAACTTTTGCTAACTGAAGTTTGTACCTTGTACCTATTGCATCCAAGGTAACATACCGCATCACTGATTTCACACTGGACATACCACGGCATGCTATTAATCTACCTGGAATACCTGAGATTAAGTGAAGCACTATAGAATGGGTAACTGAAACTCCCTTTTAGAAATTAAAACCAGCCACTATGAAAAACACTTTTATTGTTTTAGCTTGTTCCCATGTGTTTAGTTTGCCTCCCAATGTAAAACTCTGACAGATAATAAAACAGAGTACAGTAGGGCTGGGAAAGAAAACCCAGCTGGCAAATAAGAGCAATGTTTTCATAAAAGCTCCAAGATTGTAAGAGGAGGTGAGTTTAATATCTTGAGTGATTTTTAATTAAGAAATTAACAGAAATGAGGAAGAAAATTACTCAAGACAAAATATCAGGCCCCATCTTCTCTCAGGATCAGTCCCTTCAAAGTGGAAGATGCTCTTGCTTCTAAAACTCAAAACAATGAATCTCACAATCTGGATTCTGTTCCTGGCTTTGTTGTAGGCTCCCTGATCAAGTTGCCTTCAGCAGGTGGTTTAACTAGAGACGGTTAAGAGACTACATTTCTTCCAGAAAAATATACCCTTCCATGCCTTCTATAAAAATGGGGGTAATACTCATATTCACCAGGCTGTTGGGAAGATTAACGTTTGGAAAGCACTTTGGGATATACATCAGTATGTGTATTAGTACACAGCACTGATTTTTAATTACTCCCTTAGGGGTCTGCTTTTCCAAACTAGCACAACAAGCATGTGGGGTATGGATTTTGCGTTTACTAGCAGCTACATTTTTCTTGCAGAAATGGGCAAGTATCTTTTTGTTTTGCATTTGTATAATGACTTGCACAATGGGGTACTGGCCCATGAGTAGGAATATAAATAATAAATAATAATAGAAACAACAAAAATAGTTTGGGGGATGTGTCATCACTTTCCTTCTCAAGGCATGTGCCTCACTTAACCTGTCAAGAAGATGTGGCCAGAAGTAGATGACAGAACAAACGCTCAAATATCAGTTATCCTGGACTTAATTTTTATTCATAGTACATAGGGTTGCTGCAATATTGGGCTGAATGGAGATGGATATTGAACAACAAAGAGCACAACAAGTTTCTCTTCAATCATACTATTCAGCCCCAGCCAGCATACTGTATGCTCACAAACTGAACATTTCAGGTTCTCACCATTACAACAGCCTCTGACTGCTCCCCCGACAGACTTATAAAATTCTTGGCTTCAGAAGCTGGTGGATACTAACCTCTATCTATCTCAGCGCTTATAAATATATGCAACTGCATCAAGCAGACTGCTGAGGATAGAGTATCTTTTGTGGGGGGCTGGAGCCCACACTAGAAGGAAACCACTACCTAATTCTCCTCCAAGACAGCAGGCAAGTATACATTACACAAATTAGCAGTGCACAGAAAATGAATTGCTAATAAAACAATACAACTCATAATTATGTATCACTCAGCATGCATTCTTACAGAATCATCATGAACTAGATACATATTACCCCCATTATACAGATAGTCCAGGGATACATACAACAATTTTGTTATAGCCACAAGTCACTAGGCAAAAGCGGTGTTTGAAAGGAGTGGCTTTAGGCTAACATTCCTATGTTGAGACTTGAAGCTAAGTAGAGAAAAGATTGTATTAAGCCCTGCCCCCCTCAAATATCTCCAGTATGATGGAAAGTCAAGAAGTGTAGAGGGACAGGATGGCTATTTCAGGTAAGTATACTGTGTCAGACACATATGGCAGTGAGTCTGTGGGAGGAGATGGGAAGGGAAGAGAGAATTAAATGGGTGCTAGGGTGTCAGGAAGAGAAATACATCTTATCTAGCTAATTCTCCCTCTGAGAGTCCCTAGAGAATTTTAAAATTCAGAAATTAATTTAGAATTGGATGCTGAAACCAGCAAAGAGCCAGTTGAGAGATGGTAAAGGGCTGGAGTGATATTCTTCTGCAAAGGCCACTAGTAAAACTTCCCAAAATTGGACAAGGGGGAAAAGGTAACATTTGTGGACAATATTTTGTGATTCCCCTCTTTTTCAAACACAGAGCCAGTCAAAAATTACTTTCAGAAGAGAGCAAGAAATATTTTGAAACCCTTTTAGTGTCTTTCCCTCCCCCTGGCCAACACATCCAAAAAGCACAAATACACCGGGGAACTACTTTGGCCCACTGCATGTCAGTTAAATCTATTTCTTGCTCATTGAGCCATACCTTGTCCTTAAGCAGGGAATGCTTGCAGTGATTTTGGGTCCTGCGAGATTCTTTCCAATATAATGCATACTGCAAAAGAACCCAAGGTCCCAAATGGGACTAGGATCCCACTGGACTGTTGGATACACTCTAAGGCTTCGTCTTCACTGCGAGTTGTTCTAGCAGAAAGTATGCTAATGAGGGATTCATTAGCATAAGTTGCAATCTTATTAGCATATTTTTTGCTGTTTCTTTTTGCACAAGAGCTTTTTGCACAAAAAGCAGCAATACGGAGAGGCATGGGGGTTTTGTGTAAAAAAAAAAAAAAAGTCCACACTGCTTCTTTTTGCACAAAAACCCCTTGCACGAAAAGAAATGGCAGAAAATATGCTAATGAGATTGCATCTTATGCTAATGAGTCATTTGATACAGTACCACATGGGGAATTATTGGTTAAATTGGAAAAGATAGGGATTAATATGAAAGTTGAGAGGTGGATAAGCAACTGGTTAAAGGGGAGACTACAGTGGGTCATACTGAAAGGTGAATTGTCAGGTTGGAGGAAGGTTACTAGCGGAGTTCCTCAGGGATCAGTTTTGGGGCCAATTTTATTTAATCTTTTTATCGCTGACCTTGGCACCAAAAGTGGAAGTGTCCTGATAAAATATGCAGATGACACAAAGTTGGGAGGTATTGCCAATTCAGAAAAGGATCGGGATATCATACAGGAAGATCTGGATGACCTTGTAAATTGGAATGATAGCAATAGGATGAAATTTAATAGTGAGAAGTGTAAGGTTATGCATTTAGGGATTAACAACAAGAATTTTAGTTATAAGCTGGGAACACATCAGTTGGAAGTAATAGAGGAGGAGAAGGACCTCGGAGTCCTGGTTGATTATAAGATGACTATGAGCCACCATTGTGACATGGCTGTGAAAAAGGCTAATACGGTCTTGGGATAAGGAGGTGTTAGTGCCATTATACAAGGCATTGGTGAGACCCCATTTGGAATACTATGTGCAGTTCTGGTCTCCCATGTTTAAGAAGGATGAATTCAAACTGGAACAGGTACAAAGAAGGGGAATGGAAAACCTGTCTTATGAAAGGAGACTGAGGGAGCTTGACTTGTTTACCTTAACCAAAAGAAGGCTGAGGGGGGACATGATTGCACTCTTTAAATATATTAGAGGGATAAATACCAGGGAGGTAGAGGAATTATTTAAGCTTAATACCAATGTGGACACAAGAACAAATGGATATAAGCTGGCAAGTAGAAAGTTTAGACTTAAGATTAGATGAAGGTTTCTAACCATTAGAGGAGTGAGGTTCTGGAATGGCCTTCCAAGGGAAGTAGTGGGGGCAAAAGATCTATCTGGCTTCAAGATTAAACTAGATGGGTTTATGAAGGAGATGGTTTGATAAGATAACATGATCTTGGTAACTAATTGACCATTCATTATCAGTGGTAAATAGGTCAATGGAGAGATGATAGGAGTTACTATAGAGAACTTTCTGGGGGGTCTGGCTGGTGAGTCTTGCCCACATGCTCAGGGTTTAGCTGATCGCTATATTTGGGGTCGGGAAGGAATTTTACTCCAGGGTAGATTAGCAGAGGCCCTAGAGATTTTTCGCCTACCTCTGTAGCATGGGGTACAGATCATAGCTGGAGGATTCTCTGCATCTTGGGGTCTTCAAAGTATTTGAAGGCTTCAATATGAGATATATGTAAGAGGATTATTCTAGGAGGGGGTGGGTGAGATTCTGTGGCCTGTACTGTGCAGGGGGTCAGACTAGGTGATCATAATAGTCCCTTCTGACCTTAAAATCTATGAGTCTATTAGCATATTTTCTTCCAGAAGAACTCGCAGTGAAAATAAAGCTTAAGTGCTTTCGGTATAAGAAGAAAAGAGCTACATACAACTTTGGTAAATCAGCTTTTTTGCTTTTCCTCCCCACACCCACACTTTAGCCCAGGTGTTGCAATCTGTATTTCTGCAAAACACCTTCTGTAAATTCTTTAATTTTTGTTATCTTAACACCTTTTATTAGCCTCCTCCATTAAAAAGAACAGCAAACACAATACTTTTCAACAGTATCTCTGAAAATCAGTCGGGAGGTTTTGCCTTAACTGTCCTGGCTCTATAATAAAAATGGACATCACCACTGAAGCTGACCAAAGGGCTATAAACCGGTTTTGTGGCAGCTTTTGAGTTTTCACAGTTGTTTTCTGTTCTACACTTGAATGAAAATAAAACCCCTTGGAAGTTTCATTGAAACACAGTTGTGTCAAGATGTCCATTTTCAGATGAAAAGCCAAGCTTTTCCCTTCATTTTAGCCTGATTGTTGGGGCTCTGGACTGAGATGTTCAAGTGTCTTCTCTACTACCTGGTTCAGAAGGGAGGTTTTCATCCGACATTGCTGTGAATTAGGCAGAGGATCAGGAATTTGAACTTTCAGGTGTATACATATTGTGGCCAAAAAAAACCCCAAATCTGTGCCTTGTCCAGATCAGCTGACACAGGCACACAGGGCTAAACATTGCTGTTTAGATGTTCAGGCTTCTTCTGGAGTCCAGGGTCTAGAACTTTGCCCCCGTCCTTCTTGGAGTCCCAGAACCTTGGCTTCAACATTTACACAGCAATTTTATAGCCCCATTAGCTTGAGCCAGCTGCCATAGGCCGGCCCTGGGTGTTTAATTGCTGTGTAGACATACCCTCAGAGCATGCCTCTACTTACTGGAAGATCGATGTTCCAGAGGTCGATCTTCTGGCATTTGATTTAGCAGGTCTAGTATAAACCCCTAAATTGAATGCTGAGAGCAGCTCCCACCAGCATCCAGTTAATCCTCCTTTTATAACGAGTAAGGGAAGCTGATGGGAGCATTTGCTCCTATTGGCCTCCCACAGTGTGGATGACACCATGGCTCAGTTTAAGGTAAACCGATTCCAGCTATGCATTTTGCATAGTTGGAGTTGCATACCTTAAGCCAACTTTCTTGATCTAGTATAGACTAGGCCTTAGTCTCTGACCAGTCAGGCCAGTGCCCAAACCACCAGGCTATAGTGTGAATAATTCAGGTAGTGATGGGGTGAGCAGTGTGGGAAAACATGACATGCACCTGATTAACTCCACTAGTGATAAGATGCCTGTTTTTCTGCATCCTCATTTCAAAACAACAACAAATTTTCCAGCAAAATAAGAAGTTGATTGGAATTGTGTGTTAAATGTGATTTTGGAATAAGATGACCTGACTACCTGGAGTCACTGAAACAAATTAGAACTGATATATTTGTTAAATACTAATTACATTTTTAAAAAGCCTCTACCAGACATCCTTCTAATGAAGTATGACTACAGAACTTTCATTAAGATGGGAGGCAAATGTTTGTGCACCTATCTCTCCAAAAAAAAGGAATACCACCAGCTTTGCTTAACAGTTTAATTAAACATTAATACAGTGTATTGTTTTACATTATCACAAGGTAGGTATATGTGTCTGTGTGCGTGATGTTTCATGAGCACCTACAGTTTTTTCAGAGCAATATGGAATTTTCTGACAGCCTAATGAGCAAATTGCTGATACTAACTTGCCTTTCTTTGAGAGTCTGTTGAATGGACAGACAAACAGCAGAGCTTGTGGTTGTCGCTGAAATATATAAATTTGGTTTGCATTGCTAGTCTAAGGGAAAAAAATGAATGGACATAACTGTAAATTCTCTTAATGGACAAGACCACAATAGAAAATAGGTCAAAAAGGTAATGAGAACTTGTCTTTCCAAAATATAGACCTCCAAAACAAACCCAAAAAAGTGTTTGAGCGACGTATGGACGTAGATCAGAGTAAGATTTAACCCCTCCCAGCTCACAGGGAACAGCTACCACCTATTAGGGAAACAGTGACTATAAAAGAACAAAAGATATTAATTCCGGTAGGTCAATTCTAATTTTGAGTCTAGAATACTTAATTAATATTGCCTTTGATTATGGATTCTACTAATGTGATTAAAATATTCTAATGAAAAATCCTAATCCCAGATCTATCACCTTTCATAAATATATGTATGGTACACTTGACTCTTAATGTTACATATAAACTTTTGTAATAATGTTCTTCATCATTAATATTAGGGTCCAACTAATTTTAAAGGTATATAGGTTTCCCACCCACCATGCCCCACTTTTATTTTAAAACCATTTTATCTTCCCACTACTGCCAATATATAAAAATAGCAGAAGAAAATACTGCATTGCTGATACTTACTCCAAAACTTAATACTTTCTAATATGTGAAATTTCCACTAGTACTTCCACTGATAATATCATCTTTACAACATTTAAATGTCTTATAAAACCTCTGAAGCCTCTCTCAGAGATTGTGAATGATGACAAAAACTAAAGACAAGCATCCTATTATTTTCCTAAGTATTTTTGTTATTATTTTCAAACACTTTATGTTGCTATAGGACAACCATGAGACATATGTAAACAGAGAAAACACCAAATGTTTAATTTTATTATATTTCAGAATGTTCTTTATATTGTGGGTTTTTCTTCAGATTCCCATACATCCTTTGACAATCAAGCAGAAATCCTCATTTGACTCATCTCATTATGTGTCTATATTAAACCTCAAGTGCCATCTATAACTTCCTGATAATATCTTTACACCTTTGAGGCTTTGATGTTTGATGGAAAGCCCCCTGAAACCTCACCTAGGGTATCATCAGCTCAGGCAAACTTCACTTTCCTATTTATGTATCAACTGAAGCATACACTCAACTGAACCTAGTTTGTGAAAGTCTATGGTTGGTTAGTCAGCCATGTGCAGTTTTCCAAACCTATCATTCCTATTGATATTTCTAAAAATTCAACAAAATATTATCCCTTGGTTCTATACCTAATCAGCAATATGCTACCTGAATAAAATTAAAAATGGCATCACTCTCAGCTACATTAATTTCTTACTTTTTACTTAGTGCAATATATCTAAATAAGTGAAACTTATTGAATCAAATTTAATGGCATAATAAATTCTTCCCTTCAGACAATGTTGAAGCTTAATTCACTAGTGCACTTCAAGCCTTTGCCTTTAGCATCTGATGGGTCATTAGTCTGTAATCTAGCAGCTAGCCTGTTTGGAATCTAAACTAAAACAGCAAGTACCATATCAGTAGTTTCTGAAATATGATTGGCAGGTCAAATGTCCTCAAAAAGACTGCCTGGGGCAGTTAAGACTGGTATAGGGCATGACTAGAACAGAACTAAGTAATGAATCTGAAAGCATGTACTCACTAAAGACTTAATTCATTCTAACTCACTAAACAGCAGTTCTTCAAGTGATTTGACTTATATTTTTGATGTTTTTAACCAGTAGGTCATGCAATAAAATTGTCCTGAATGTGCCAATAGGCTTAACATACAGATCATTGGTTTGCATGGTTGGGCATATTTTATTTATAATTTTTCCCTGCATTTTCCCCCAGAATAGGCAGTGAAAGCACTACAAGCTTGTCCACTGCACAGTCTAGCAGTACTTTAAATCACAATTATTTTTTGAAATAACCTTCTGTCAGAAGCCCAATGACTGAAGTGCCAGCTCCTACACCTGAAAAGCCAGAACATATATACAGTTTTAAACACATTCTTGAGACTTTTCAACAAGCCAGGATCATCATCTATTGAATGTTGGGTTTTCCTGTTTCATATGAAACAAAATCCCGAGGTAACCATTTTAGGGATTTTCAAGGCATGTCTAAAATCAAGTTCAGCCTTAGAGTTTATTAAGAGTATATTCAGGTGGATAGGAATGGAAAATGTGTTACCTTGAATTTAAGATGGAGTCTACGTTTGTTTCTCAATGTCTTACCACCATAAAGGTTATTTACCATGCTTAACATTATTCCAAACATTTCCCAGATTCAACAAAATAATCAAAACTTCTGATAAAGATCAGATTTACTGTTTCATTTTCTTTCCTTCATCACAGCTTGTGATACCCTTTAATTGGATGAGATGAGTGAAGTTTTCCAGAAGCAGCAGCATAATAGCAAAGGGGTACTTGAGTTTGTCACTTGGGTTTCGGTGTCAAGTATTCAGCAGCCACGGAATACATTTTTATGTGGCTCCTTCGGACTATTTATCATGCAACTCCTTTGTCATACTGGTTTAAAATGTATTTCAAGAGCATTCAGAGCTCTAGATAGGGAGTTGTTTTATAGAGTGAAATAATTTTTTTAAATGTATAATTCAAGATGTTTTTTATTCTACTGATTCCTTCGGTAAATGCAGAATATTACAATCATAATTAAAAAATATATAAGTACAAACATCGTCTGGAATGTTTGATAAGATTTTCATGTTACAGAATAGGCTAAATATGTCCTAGTAGAACCACACTTGCTGAGCCACCATATGCACCACATCTAATGAAAGACACCAGTAATTTCAGCATGATATGGATAATGGCAACACAGCAGGTGCAGTGGAGAGCAGCAGTAGGATTACAACCATACAACTTTAATATAAATATCAATATTTTCCATGAAAATGTAGTAAATATTTAAGAAACTTACAAGAGTATACCAATAAAAGGACTGATTATCCTTGCATACTGAAATTTCACAAATGAACCCAGATTGTAAACTCTCTGGGGAAGGGACCAGGACTGCACATTCATTTTTACTGCACCTCACACAAAGAGATAATGAGTTTGGGCATTTCTTGGGCAACATCTTGATTGCAACTTTTGAATGTTGGTGTAACAAAGTTATGGCAGGGGGAATTTGGGGTGCACATGGACAGCAGGGGAGGGTCCATCATGACTTCCAGTCAATTTCCCTACAAGGTCTCTTTGGAAATCGATGTAGCTCCCATTGAAAACCAAATAGTTGGCATTTCAAAAACATTTTATCATTTACCCTTTATAAAATGGAGCTAGGGAATTTAATGGGGTTAAAACCAAGGAGACAACAAAAATTTAAAAAATGATTCTTTCTGAAGTTATCCAGATAATTTTTTTAAATAAATATACACTGTACTGTATCTATTAGAAGTTAAATCACTGCTTGCTGTGATTGAATTTCTTTTCTAGATCATAAAAATATAAATGTGCCTACACCATCCAGTAAGAACACAGCAGGCAGAATTCATTCCTGATATAATGCTATTGAAGTCAGTAGTCACAGTAAAAGTTAGCTTTGGTTCTGGGGGGAGGGTTTTTTAAAAAAGAGGCAGAAGATATATATGGAGCACCTAAAAATCCCATAAAAGCCAATGGGAGAGCGAGTGCTTAGCACCTTTGAAAAACATCAAGTTAGTATAGTTTAGGGAAGTTGAGCCTTTAAAATGCAAGCCAGGAGCCTATTTGGATGTTCTATGGCCAAACATGTACTGTTACCACATATTCTCTTTTCTAATCCAAAGAAGATAGCTAGAACTGCCTGACTCAATGGGCCAGATCCTCAACTGGTGCCAATGTACCTTTGATGATTTACATCTGCTGATGATATGGCTTTAAGCCTTTAATATACAGTAATATTCTCACACACACACGCGCGCGCAGAGAGAGGAGGTGAAAGGTATTTAGAAAAATGTGAAGATTTAAATTCCTTTTTTATTTATTATTGAACTATCAAAAACACTCTGTCATTTGGGATCTCCCTCTGTATCCCATTCTTTGTATGCTGAGGTACTTCAGTGAACCCAGCAAAGTGAGCCCAAAATGGTAACTTCAGATTTGCATTATAAATGGCACATACAAAGAGATATTTTTTTTAAACTTTTGGTTGATCTAGCATATCAAAGATATTTTTCCCTCTCTTTTTCTAAGCTACTTCAGTGACTGTATTGAAGTGAACTGAAAGGATTAGCTTGAAAGTGGCAAGAAATCTGGCATGCAAGGGAAAAAAAATTCCCACTTATTTCAGTTGAACTCTTCATTATATGGGGCCCCCCTTCCTCTTTAGAAATGTGCTTTGGTCTCTCCTACACATATTATTCTCCACTGTGTCAAAACTGAACAAGGTGAAAATGGGCAGCACACAAAAACATCTCCTCACATTGGTTTCTACAATCTCTACTCACTCTACAACAAGGACCAGAGTGAAAAATTCAAGATCAGTTTACTGCCACCACAGTTACTAGCACATTAGGTGTAGTTGTAGTAGTGTGAACTGAGTAACACGCCTCTCTTACTCATGCATCACCTCAGTCACCTTTCCAAAAGTACAAGCTGCTAGTGTTCTGACATAAGAACCATCTCTGCAAAGCACACAGGAAAGACAAAGGCCAAGACTTGAACCAAGACAACCATTACCAAAATGGGATTTCAGAGCTTCTTGTGTGTTCAGCATGTTTTTCCTTGGGTATTGTTTCATGTTTGTACACCCTATAATAAGCATGGGGATTATAGATTCTGGCAAAGTTAGGAGCAGAATCAATGCTAATTCTCATACCTCAATATTGTAGCGAACTTCCTAAGTTAATGAAGTCATGGTCAATTACCTCAGAGCTTGATTCCAAACTTTCATCTATTTTTAATTTATTTTAACATTTATTTTCTAAGGTTCCTGGAAGAATTAGGCCTTTTCTTCTCCTTCCATCTTTTTTCACACCTTTCAGAGGTATATTGCCACTTTTTCCTCCACAGACTTATGTTCCCCAGGGCATATTTTCCTGTTTCCTTACCATAAAGGACGGATAAAATTAATTGAAGTAGTTTTTACTAACCCTCTTAAGAGCATGGATTGGATTTAACCAGTTCAGGAACCTGGGAAAAAAATAGTATGTGGTTTCCCAACAGACAGACAGTTGGTATTAGGAATTTGAAGTTAACCATAAAAAATTGTCTGCAAAAATTTCAAGGAAGAGTGCCAAAAAGAACAACAACAACTTACATTTGGGGTGCATCTATACTGCACAATAACTCAAAATAATTTGAGATAAACAAATTGCATATCTTATTTCAATGCTATTTCAAAATTGCTTATTTTGTCATTTGGTTCTGTCTACGCAGCACCATATTGCAAAACAAAGTGCTGTTCTGAAACGTCCTTTATTCCTCATAGAATGAGGTTTACAGGGACATCAGAATAATGAGCCTGAAATAACGGGCCTGCTGTGAAGACACGGAATAGCTATCTCAAGATACTCGGGTATCCCAAAATATTGTTGCAGTGTAGACATAGCCTTATTGATGTATTTGGCTGTGTTATGAAAATGTTTGCACTGAACTGCCTGTGTACCTCTATTGTCGTAAACTCAGGATTATATAGAACTACAGCAAGAAGAAAAGCAAGGCAATACATACTAACACCCCATCATCTCGACACAGCCACCCCTACGAACAGCAACAGTACAGTCACTGAACTCATCAGTAGAGATATGCAGACAAATGCCTGGGCCCAGCTGAAAACAGTGCTGCATGGACTTGAAAAAATAAATGTAGGACAACCTGGGCACATGGCAAAATGGAGGAACAACCACCAAAACCTGCCCAAATGCAATAGATAACATCAATATATCACATGTTCCTTTGTTATGTTTAGAAGCACATTTACCAGTGACTAGCAACAGGAAAATATAATTGATGTTCTTTTATCTCTGGATGTAAACAATAGACCTTTATTACAAATACCTTTATATCTTTCTTTTCTATTACCACTTTTCTACCACTTCATGCACATCATTCAGTGTCCTACTTGCCTCTAATTTTTCACCAAAACAATCTACTCATGTCCTGAACTGAAATTCCATGGTACCAGAAAGTCAGGTTTGTGAATCAACTGAAGCCACCGTGAGGAAAAGCAAGAGAGACCTTCAGCATCTGCAGAAGCAAGAAAGAGCTCTTTCTTTCTCCATCAACAGTTGGTTCATTTTAGAGCCATGCTACAGTAGCTTTCTTTCAAACAACAGTACCCTTAGTCATCTTGACTCTATATGTCTGTCTTGGGTTTGTGACCAATGCAGAAGGCACTCATCTGTGCCATTTTATAACTGTTAACATGAATCAAGTCAGCCAAATTGAGCCCATTAATTTTTAAAATGTAAATAAAGATTTAAACACTATCAAAGCAGTTAATTAATCAGATACAAGATGTAATCTTCCTCCTCTGACAAAAAGAAGCAAAACAGTGAATCTAAATCAATTTACATTTACTTCATCTAGTTCTTGTAAAAGCCATTGCTTACTATAGGCAGAAAAGATAGCACAAACCAAGTCCCTGATCCTACAAACACATGCATGTGCTGAACTTCGCACACATCAAAGGGTCTAGTAAAATGTGTAATGATCAAAATGAACATGAGTCTTTGCATGATCAGAAACACACAAAAACTGATACCACTAAATGTAATCCTAGAGAGATTAATAACATGGGAGAAAAAATCCCCATATTAATAGGGATATTTATTGCTTCCAACGTCATCGTCCATCCAAGATAACTTATGACTGAAGAACTTTAATTGTATGGGTATTCATAGAGGAATACCTAAACTGCAAAATCCAACTGGGTCAACCTGATTCTGATGATGAACTTTTATTGCACATTTCTAAACTGATATAATCCCAGATTTATTTTAATCTCTCTTCTAGTACTAAAAATGACAGAAAGCAATAAAATCTCACGTAGCAAACAGCAAGAATGCCAGTGTTTGGTCTCATTGATAAAAATGATAAATCCCTCTCTCAGATCCACAATAATGCCAAGTTTTTGTTTTTTCTTCCTTTGTACTGTATTATGCAATTCCCTTCCTATAGGAACAAGAAATCTCTGTATGTTAGGTTTTGGAAACTATTTTCCTGCACATAAGTGTTTTATCTGATGACAAAAACCAATACCAACATTAGGTAGATAGAAATAAAAAATAGTTGCTTAAGCCAATAAAGCAGATCTCTTAACCATCCATATGGCTGCTAAATTTAATAGCAATTATGTCATTTTTGTATGTGAATCACTTGATATAGTTTTTATATCTGAATCATTTGACATATATAAACTCAGGCATATATCTTAAATAAACACATCACCAAAGATTGAATTACAAAACTAATTACTTAATCCCAGATAAAATTTATTTTCTAAACATGCTTTTACATAATTTCATTTTTAAATTGAAGATTGAACTACATCAAGGTAGTAAAGACATTTTACCCTCCAGGAAAAGATAATGAGGTCTGATAAACTGAGTATTTGTAAATTTCATTTAGGAGCAAATGGGACCAACCATTTGCAAATGCAGCAGCTCTGCTGCACACTGGGACCTGGTCTATACTAGGGAGTTAGTTCAAAATAACAAGTGGAGTGTTCACACTACCAAGCCTGTTACAGTAAAACTCCAAAAGTCCGGCATCCAATAGTCCAGCACTCCTGATAGTCCTGCATCAAAATGGCAAGAGCCTAGTGAGTGAGCTTCGGCAAAAAATGAGTCACAAAGTAACAGCGGCAGCAGCTGAACTGAGCAAAAAGGGTAAAAAAGGCTTAAAAAAAACTAAAATATTACAGTATACTGTATACAGTATGAACAATAAAAAGGGTTAAGAACATGTTATATACAGTATATAATGTATACAGTATATATATAACCAGCTTATAGTACCTCCTGATAGTCCGGCATATTTGATAATCTGGCACCACCTAGGTCCCATAGGTTCCGGATTATCGAAAGTCTACTGTATTTTGAAATAAGGGGCTGATTATTTTGAAATAATAACTCTTGCTTTCCATGAGGAATGTGGATGCTCCACTGCTGCTATTTTGAAACAACTACTCTCCAGAGTCATTCAAAGTATTTACTCTCCAGTGCTTCCTGGGATTCTAAGTCATGGTAGTGTGTTCATATTAAAGAAGCCTACCCTGGACTAATTTTGAGGCTCCTCTGTAGTGTGGCCACACTATTTCAAAATAGTTATTTTGGGAGTTATTTCAAAATAAGCTATTTTGAAATAATTGCCTAGTGTAGACATGCCCTAGGTAGGCACATGGAAGAACTGTGCAACTGCAGCATGTCATGGAGGTGAGCCGAACATCAGCTCTACAGAGCCCTGCTTTGGGAGGGATAGGCAAAGAAGGGCTGGAAATGTGGTCATTGGATCTACAATTAAGAATACCACAAATCATGTAGGTAGGATGTTAGGGTCACAGGCCTATTCCAGTACAGGCATAGGAAGAGCAGCCATAGAGAGACCACAATCTATCGCTAAAAGTTAAACCCTTAGGCTATGTCTACACTGCTCCCATTGTGCACATAAAATAAGCAAATGAGGTGAAGTGTGGAATATTGCCATACCTCACTTGCATAATTAATAAGGCTCCATTTTTGTGCAAGAGGCATTTTTCCCCATGTAGACAGCTCCTTTTTGCACAAAAGCCTCTTGCATAAAAATGGAGCCTCGTTAATTATGCAAATGAGGTACGGCAATATTCCATACTTCACCTCATTCTCATATTTTTCGCACAAAACAGGGCACTGTAGACATAGCCTAGTTGTTTAATTTTGGAGATGGAGGAGGAGGAGGATTTCACCATTTATGATCTTGTGATTATTTTTCCATTTCTAACTTCTCTTCTTGTTGGAAGATAATGTGTCAAGTCAGCGGTCAGCGTTAAAGAAAGGGAAAGAAACCCGACTGTTAACAAGGTTTTACAATATACAGCCAGTCCCCAAGTTACGAACAGTCGATTTACAACCGTTCGTAGTTACGACCAAACCTCCCATTAAGCATTCGTAAAGGCAGTCCCCAAGTTACGAACGTGATCTGCGCTTGTGAACAGCGAGGTCGCATGTAAATGAATGGGGTCCGACTTATGAATACTTTGAATTACGACCAAGTGTTTGGTCCATAACTCATTCATAGATCAGGGACCGGCTGTAATTACATTTTTCATCCTTGATCTTATTTTGTTTTCAGTACAGCACCCACCCCTTCCTCCAGAATGTGTTCTATATCCTGTATTTCCCCTTCCTCTTTTTTCAAATTATGTTGTCTTGTACATCAATACCATGAACATTTCCTATGAGCAGCAAACTAAACTCCCATCAACTCTGTCTAGTCAATGGACATTTATTGGTCATACATTTTCAATCTGATGTAAGAGGTACCTCTGTCTTTACAGAGGAAGAGACACAACAGGCTTTATCCAGTTTGACCTTATAATCAATCCCACATTGTTTCCTGTGCATAAGTGAATTATACCTGAACTATTGCTTTTATAATCAGTGCTAGAGGAGTCAGGAGAGAGTAAAGATTATTTTCCCCTTGTGTTTTATTGAGATCAGGGAACATAAGTTTCTCCAAAGATACATTTTCTTGCTACCCCATTAGTTATTATTCAAGGAGCAGAGCCCCTTTCCTTTCCTTCTCATGGCATGGGTGCATGCATGCAACATTCAAAAACCATGGCACTACAATAAGTTTCATATGGACAGACCCATAAACCTGCTTAGAACCCCAGTGATACTAATGGGTTTCCATATACATGCAAAAGTCTATTCAGTTGATCCAGGGCCTTAGTGATATTTAACTTTCTTTAGCCTTCTAAGGACACAGGTTTACAAATATTCAAGCATCTCTGACCCTATTCAGCAAACATGAAGCATACAGAAGTCCTGATGATTTCCTCCAACACACATTAACTTCCATGGGTCCATTCACTTACTTCTTTTTAAGGAAATACTTAAATCCTTTACTGGAATAGGCCAGAGTAAACAGCAAACCAGAATCAAACCCTAAATCTCTACAGTCTTTCCTCAAAATAGAAAGGATCCCATTTTCTTATTTCTTCTTTTTTAATTTTCTGTTTTCTTTCTTATTTAAGGAATTGGCTAGTTATGCAAAGTTGTGAACATTAGCTATTTCTCCTTTTCTTCTCCAGCTCAGGGAAATAAAAATTCTTACCTCACAGAAGAAAAGCTTTCTTTCTTTTGATTAACACCTGGGGAAAGGGAGAGTGGTTTTGTTTGTAATTTCCTAGCAATTAATTGCTATGGAATCCATATGAGACTACCTGCAGCTAATTTAAGGTGTCACAGGTGCAACAAATCTAGTCAGCAGGGACTGTAATTTGGCCAATGTTGCTATATAAAAGCCCTGCAACAAACATGTACAAGCTATTTTACATAAATGTGCTAGGGGAAGTGAGATGGGAGAAAGAGAGTTCTTAGTGGGAACTTTAAAACTGATTCTCAGCTAATATAAATAGGCATAGTTCTAGTGGTATCAGCACAGCTATTTTAATTTACATGAATTGAGCAGTTAGCCCCCAATATTACCCCTACTTACTGGCATGGTTATGTTCTTGCTAATAAATGCTTGGGGTTTATTTTATTTTATTGCTGTTTACTCTTTCCCATCATTCTAGGAGCTTAGTTAAGTCACTCACTAACATATTGATCATCACAAGAAAAGCTCTTCTTTCCTAGCAGTCTGGCTTACATTTGCTTCCCTTCTTTGTTCTCTTTCTACTGTGAAGTTGGAACAGCAATTCTTTGAAAATTGAGAGCCAAAAAACCCACCATTAATTATAAAATCACTAGTGGATTTGTGCAAAAATAGTTTAACAAATATTTGAAAGAATTATACACTGTCAAAAATCATTTCAGAAACTGAAATACAGTAGAGGTGCAATTTTTCCAACATGCTGAGAGTGGCAAATGGTCTGGTGTTACTGGAGGATTCTCCATTGAAGAAACGTATCTAAGAGATTTGTGTATGCAATCCTGAATCAATGCATTTGAGTCTTTTGGCATACAGTTTTATTAACATTTACAAGAGTACTGTGCCTTATTTATGTAACCGATTAACAAAAGGAAAGGAATTATGGTCAGATAAGTTCATTAACCACCATCACATACATTGCAGGACTATACACTTTCCTGTATAGCATAAGGAGTTTCTAAAAATTGCCCACTTTTTGTGTGTGTTTGTGGGAGGGGTTTTGCCTCGATGGTTTAGTGCTTGACCCCCTCATAATTTTTCTCTTGTCCTTTAGTTCCTTGCCATATTTTTCTAAACTCCACATTGCTGAAATTGCCTGTTTGCATGCACATCTAGTCATACAGGCATACAACTTAGAAGTTTGATGCCGTCTCATTAATCCTGGGGATTTAGCTTTGTTTTGGTGCAATCAACCCCCGTCTCATACCCTTGAGCTTGAAGGGATGAGCTCTGATTTTCCATGATGCCAATTGTATAGTTTTTAACTTAGTCTAGGGAAGAAATGTGCAGCTGTAGGTCTTGAGATTGAACCCCAGCATCTCTGATGCTGTGAATGTGTAATGATTAACCACCATTGAGTTTCAAGGATAGGAGTTAATAAGCTGTGTGCCTTAGCTTCACACAAGCCTAGACTAGCAAGCTAGTTTTAGACCAAGCTCCTGCCACAAGCTCATCCATAGATAAGGTAATAGTCTGTCACCCAGCACATAACAAACCATAAGTGTGTCAGAGACCGGACTGCACACTGTACTATCTGCATCCTGAGGCCCCTCCACTCACACCTTCCATTTCCTATGGCTAATTTATTCCCCCCCACACACACACATTTGCGTGCTTTGATTTTGCATTTCTTGTATTTCTTTGAACCTCTTGTGCTTGCTGTGTTATGCTCAGACATTTGCTGGTTTGAAAACCTGTTTGGCAGTTACATTGTGTGGTTTTCCATCACTCCTGGATGGGCAACCATGACTTCCTTTTTCTCTTCTGCCAACAAACCCACCTCCCGTTTGTCATTGTGCTTTATCATAAACACTCCAAACCACCCAGCTTTTAATGTGGTTGCCTCCCTATGTTTGTTGTGTATAAACTTTTTGTTCTCCTCTGCATTGTGGGATGTTGACTCTCAAGCTACCAACTCTCAATATCTTGTCATAGTCAAATGGCATAATGCAGAATAACAACAATCAAAATAAAATAGTATAGTAATGTTCTTCCTCCAGGTTCTTATTTCCTCACTAAGTCACTGGCATCCCTGGGTATTTTGCATCAGTTTTGCTAGACCAGTGTAGCTATGCTACTGTAAGTCCTTCGTGTAGATGTACTGCACTTGTGTGATGTAACTTCTTATGTCACTGGGTGCATGCTCCATTTTGCACTGGTGCAGCGTGGTTAAGTGTTTGTACCAGTCAAACTACACTGAAGGGCTACGTCTACACTGGCATGATTTTCCAAAAATACTTTTAACGGAAAAGTTTTCCGTTAAAAGCATTTTTGGAAAAGCACGTCTAGATTGGCAGGATGCTTTTCCGAAAAAGCACTTTTTGCGGAAAAGCATCCGTGGCCAATCTAGATGCAGTTTTCCGCAAAAAAGCCCCGATTGCCATTTTCGTGATCGGGGCTTTTTTGCAGAAAACAGTACTGTGCTGTTTACACTGGCCCTCTTGTGCAAATGATTTGTACAAGAGGTCTTTTGCCCGAACGGGAGCAGCACAGTATTTCCTCAAGAACACTGACGATCTTACATGAGATCGTCAGTGTTCTTGAGGAAATTCAAAAGGCCAGTGTAGACAGCTGGCAATTTTTCCGCAAAATCACATGATTTTGCGGAAAAACTTGCCAGTCTAGACATAGCCAAGCAGTAACACATCTTCTTAGTTGAAGAAGCTCTTAGAGCACAATATTTGCAATAGCCAACCGAACTGGCCTTATCATGTCTGATAACAATGCAGAGAAAGGCTGGTTAAAACTACCACCTGAGCCTTCACCCTGAAGTTGGCAGGTCTCACTCTGTGTCCACTTGCTCTGAAAAGTTTCCTGAAACCTTTACCACAAGTCCCAGGATGTCCTCAGCAGGAAAGAATCATAGTGGTTATTTTAATATAAAAAAATAATTTTGAGTCAGGAACCAAGTATGTTAAGGACTATCATTATATCCTCATGACTCAGTTGGCTAACAGGGAAGTCAGTAACCTAGTTACTCTAAAATGTTGTCATAAATAGAGTCATGAGGATATCATGATTTCCCAGGTTTTCCCTATGCTGTAGGAAATTGATTGAGAAAGGGTGGAGATATCATGTGAGCTGTTAAGGTTTTTAAGAAGTCTTTCTAAGGAATTTGATGTAATCAGATAAAAACTGTGCTTTTAATATCTGTAAGATACCTGGAGAATGAGGCAAACACAACTCACCAAAAAAAACCCCTAAGTATTATAAAACTTTTGGGAATTAAAATTATTGGAATTAAACTTGCAGCCTATTTCCAATATGTGATCTTCATGTGATCCTCAGGGAACTTTGAAATTATCATCTTCAAGTAAGTGATCTTTTCATGTGATTTTATTTTATCACTACATCTAGGTATCTTCTCCATAACTTCTGTTACCACAAGCTTATTTATCTCCTTGCTAAAGTTCAAAATCTAATTTCCAACACAGGTTACTTACTGTAATAAACTGTACAAGCTTTAAAATGACAAGTTGAAAGATACAATTTTTTAGAGTTATGAATTAATAGCCATATATGTCAAAGACTTTGAAAGTGCCAACTTTTTCATATTTATAGATATATTATTGAAATGATAAAAAATGAACTGAGAAAAGAGAAAAGAAGTGAGGAGAACTACATATAATGAATCAAACATACTTAACAAGACATGTACAGACACTTTAGTGTGCATCTCTTTTATTACATTACATTAATCAAATTCTACTAAAGACATCCATCTGAGCAAAGTGTCACAATGATATTCTATAAAAACATTCTTTTGAAAAAGAGTCTTTCCTGACAGCAGTATCAACTATCTTGTCTTAAGTGATTGTCAGAACTGCATTACTCAGAAATTAACAGAATTTCTGTAAGAGCCTCACAAGCTTCCCTGAAGAAAAATAATTTAATTGGAGCAAGTATACAAACTCTGATAAAGGCTGGTAAAACATGGATAAGCAATTTAACTTGGAGAAAGCACGAACTGGGTTTTTCCATTTCTTCCTGCTTTGGTACATAGTATTAATGGGACATTCTCATTTTTAAATGATTTGCATCTGCTATCGACCGACTTTGAAGAAAATCTTCCTTGCAGTTGACCACCTAGGTAGAATGTGAGCATTTTTAAAGTCATATTCTGAGATATTATTCATATATTTTGGTTACTTCTCTATGCACAAACACATAATTCTATATTTCTTTTTAAATGCTCTGGAAGAAGACTCAGATGTAGGCACTGGAGGCTTTCATTATTAAACAGACTTTAGGACTCAATCCTGGAATTTATTTAGCATGGGTAGACCTGTGGGCTTGGAATCAGTAGAGTATTTTGTGTAGATTCAAGGGCCTGCTCAGAACAAGTTGCAGTTTCAGCAATCTTGTCTGGAAAAAAAAACCAGACACAAAGATGAGGAACATCTGACGATTAGTAAGACCACAAGATGATCAGAGGAACCATTCTTATAGCACATGTGTAGAGTTTATGTCACTATGCATTTCAAGGGCAGTATAGTAAGTTCTTCCATAACAACATTAATAAATAGATATAGTAAAACAATAGACTCATTAAAGAAAACTCTCTGCTTTTTGAATTGTCTACAATATTCCTTTATTTTGTAATGAGTCTTTTAATGGATTTCAGTGTACATTCACTAAAACACATTGTGTGGAATTAAGTTTGTTTTAAATTGTGCGCATTTTCTGAAACACTGTAAAAGTTAGACTTCCTTTGTTCTGACAATGACTTAAAAGAAGAGAAATTAGATTTCAAAACATAATAGATCTTTAAAATTGAATTTGAGTAATGTTTTCCTACCAAAATCTATTTTAATAATTTTGCTGAAACCAGTACATACCAGAAACCAATAGTCAAAGGTGACATTTATTGGACCATTTTTCCTCCATTATTTAGATACAATGGCATACATAAATTCATTAGCCCATTACATAGCATTAAGGAAGCATGGGTATTTCTGGAAGGATATATGCTTATTTTGGGGAGCTGAGCCTGCTCCAAGTCAATGGAAAAGCTTCCAGTAATTTTTATGGTGAAGGATCAAGCCCTCAATGATTTGCATCAAAATGTGAAGTGAGAGAATAATTAACAATAAATCATTTTACCTTAACAGGTCATAATATTCAGAGATTTATTTGCTATTCTATGTGATTCACATATTTAATCTGAAAACATTTTGTGAGCCTCAGATTCTGAACAATTAACAAGTGAATATAAAATAGACAACTTGCACTAAAACTTGTGCCAGTTACTACCAGGAACAGGTAAGTTATGTAACCAACTTAATTAATCAACACAGCATGAACTTCAAATTGTATATTTAGTTATAATATTTGCTGTTTGGTCTGTGTTGCTTAGATCCAAAGTCATCTAAACAGAGGACAAAAATCCCACATAATTTATCAAAAGAGCCAATACAGTGCCAACTGCTAATTGTGATTTTTACCATGAAATATATAACATAAACACAAAAGAGTAATGAATGTGTTTGGAACAAAATTCAGTTTTGATTTGGGAACATTTTTTTCAGATGCCCTTTATGTATAGTTTTAATACATTATAAATCCTAGCAAACTCTGAGACAGCCTTAAATACTGTACTGATGCTACGGTGTGACTAGGAAAATCTCAGATAAGATCCATTGTTTTTTCACAGTTATGAACATCATTTTTGCAATTTCTGATGTTTTATGTGTGATAATATAAGCTTTCTCAGAGGTATATTCTCATCTAATCATAACTCCCCACACATCAAGAGAACATATCCCATGTGGTCTAACAACAAAAAACAGAGAAAGCAGTGCTTCATTAAAAACATGGATTTAAAAGTTAAATCTTAGGTTGCAACAAAAGTCCCAGAAAAGGTGAAAATTAAAAGATGCCACCTAAAGAGCCCTGCAAAATTAGAATTAATTTAATTTTTTTCAGAATGTCTCTAAAATGGGATGCTGTTAACAGTTATAAAAAGAGGGTTGCTTTTCAAAAATTATTATACAATGGAAAATAAACAGCCCTATTAAAACTGTGTTCATGAGTGTATTGTGTTTTCTCATTCAACCTTAAATTTACAGCAAAAGAAAATGTCAGTGATTAAGATAATTCCTTACATTGGTGGACACATATTTACTTAACACAATGGGCTGGATGCTCCATTCAGTTTAGGTTATTTTGCACCATTCTAGAAGTGCAATAAGTACACAACACAATTTAATAGACCAATAGAGGGATCCCACAGGTCCTTTGACAACCTATCCCCGTATGCCATGCTTACATATCCCTGCCACTCTCTGATTCCAGGCTGCTGAGTTGCCTTTGTGGTCTGCTGACAGCCACCATATCACTAAGTTGCTCTGTTTTATATAGGAGATGGTATCAGTGCCCAACAACTCCAGAACTAAAGAAACTAGATAGCTCAAAGCTACCTGTGTCTTTCCTTCTCTGTAGCTGTGCTTAGCATCTCTGGAAGGACTAGAAAAATAAAGGACTGATATATGGAGACAAGTCATAGAACATTAGAACTGGAAGGGACCTCGAGAGGACATCAAGTCCAGTCACTAAATAAAAGAAAGGCACAGATGGACCAAAACTTTGTCTTATCTACCCAGCTTGAGGGATCCTGGATCTGTACAAGTCAGCAGATCTCTCAGCCAAAGAGTCTAATCAAACACAAAGAGACACAAACCTTAGTCCTTGATACTCCTCTGATTTTACCACAGTGAAAGTCAGAAGTAAATCCAACATAAAGCTACTACTGCCAAATCAAATCAGGCCTAGTGTAGGTCAAACCAGTACACAGATGGAACAGCTCATTCCTCCCCATCTATATGTTCTGTGGTGACAGTATTTGGCAGTGGTGAAGGGGTAGGGTTGATCAAGTGGCCTTCATAACTTAGGTTGGAATTCTCCTGCATTCCCACCACGGGAAGTTGACAGGAGAAATTCTCCCATCAAGTTCCATTACTCCTCTCAATCCAGTGGAGTACTAGAGTCAATGGGATGCCATCAGCAATTGATTTAGTGGGTCTTTACTAGACCCACTAAATCAAACCCCAGGAGATTGATCTCTTCACATCAATCTCCTGGTAAATGGAGACAAGCCCTAAGACACCTCTTGTTATCTCTTCTTCTGCAACAGCTCCGTAGAGATTATTTTAGCCCTCAATCTACTGTAACTTCAGTGTGACAGTGTACAAAGCAAAATTAAAGGGGTTTAATGGAGATAGCTCACTGTACACTACCCACCACTCTGGAACAGACAGCAGGCCTGACCTTTCCCAAACACGGGTCTGCTGGGTTATGGGGCTTAAAAAGGTTTCAAAGGGTTAACAGGATTAGGGCCATGTATTTAAAGATGATTTTTTAAAATCTGTATTTAGCATTAGCTGTCTCTCACTACTTCTGGGTCTCAATTCCTTTGTGGGCCCAATCCTGCAAATCCTTACCAACAAGAACGATTTACTCACATGAGGAGTCCCACTGAATTGAATGTCACTTGTGTTCAGAAGGCTAGAGCAGGACTGATCCAGTGACTGGAATTTCTCTCTCTCTCTCTCTCTCTCTCTCTCTCTCTCTCCATGACAGTTTAAGTGATGCATCAAAGAGGGGGCACATGTCAAGAAACAGAATGGGATCCATGTTACCATTAGCTGCTGAAAATCAGACTTGTTTCCAAGTTATTTTGAAGTAAATTTTGTGTAAAAATAATATTTTAGTCAGTTTAACAGATAATTTAACCAATTGTTACATTATATTGATGTATATAAATATGTCTCTATTTAAATGGATTTATCTTTAAACAGCCAAATTTTCAGTGGGTCTTAATGGAACCTGACTCTTCTCTGCCCTAATCTGTCCCAGAGATCGTCCAAACAACAGCTTCTGGTCAGATTATTATTCTTTAAAAATAATTTTAGTGACTTTGTCCCCTTTGTAATTAAACGTAGGGATTTGAATAGCTTTCATAATTACACTGAAGCATTTTCCTTTAAGAAACATACAAAAATTCCTCCTCTCCCAGCCTTTGGCACATTCAGAGTTACTGTTCCCACTCACAGCTGTCACTACCATGCAAACTTAATAAATTCCATCTATGCATGATTTACTTAGCTAACCTACATCCACCAGAGATATGCGCATCCTATTCAGATGAGAAAGGACAATCACATAGTAAAGCTTCAAAACAATAGCTTACATGTTACAATTCTGTATAATATGACGAGAGGTGAATCCAGCTTGTGAAAAGGAGCTGTCTTTCATAGTCCCTTACTTCTGGAAATCCATATTTTTTCCTTCAAAAGCAGCTTTTAAAAAAAGAAAGATCTGCCAACTGGAAGAAAAAAAAACCCAATCAAGTCTTCCAAAAACATAAAGGCAATTCTGTATTAGCGACTATCAAATGGGCAATGCATGACACATGAAAGGACAGATTCTGATCCCAAATACAATCATGTAAATTTCCAATAACTCAATTGGCCTCAAAGGAGCTCTTGCAGATTTACATGAGTAAGATAAAGAGGAAGATCTGGCCCTCAATAATATAGTAGACATAAATCTAGCATGTATGTTAGGTTATAAAGAATGGCATACTTCTGCAAGGTGTTAAGTACCCTTTGCTCTTGTTGGTTTCTCTGAAAGCAGAGCACGCTCACCACCTTTGGAAAGGGCTCATTGTCTTGTAGAATCAGGCACTCTAAGAGCTGTAATCACATCCTGTGTTAAACAAACACTCCCAAATGCCAGGTAAAATGCACATCATACTGCATCAGCCATCCACACAAGGTATCTGGAGGCGGTAAAACAAAGTATGCTTCACTTTGAATTAGAAAGAGAAAGCACTGAAGCCTACAAGCAACTGTAAAATGCAGGATACATCATTTTACTAGGTACTGCCTTAACAAGACTTCCACGGACTAAATTCTGCCCTGGCTTATACCCCCATGCAATTCCAGTGAAATCAACTTGTTCTCTGCTCCACTACCACAACAAGGAGTGAAGCCAAACACAATAGAATCCCCCTCCTGTTCTGCAATGTGATTTGTCCTTTTCATATTTGTTGATTTTTTTAATTGTATCCTTTGGTATATATGGTTGTGACTACTTTCTTCCACTATTTGATCTGAGGAAGTGGGTCTGGCCCACGAAAGCTCATCATCTAATAAACCATCTTGTTAGTCTTTAAAGTGCTACATTGTCCTGCATTTTGCTTCAACTACCCCAGACTAACATGGCTACATTTCTATCACAATAGAACTGGTATCCTATATAGGCCCTTGGACAGTATCACTGAGGCATGTTGTAAGGTTTATCTGTTTTCCCCAGTTTTGGGTAGTCAGGGATCTGGAGAGGATTTTGACGTTTCTTTTGGTGAGTCAGGGAGCTCTTTCAGTGGACGGTTTCTCCTCTTTGACCAGATCCCCAACTAATGCCAATATATCTCCAGCTAAGAACTGCCTAGAGTCTTGAACAGACCTTTTGATGGGTTTGAAAATAAAATACAATACACTCTGCATAGGTTTGGACCTCATACGTCAGAAAAACAGGCTTTGAAATACTACATAGATATATAGAGAAAATCAGGCTTAGCTCTGTTGCTTTCTTCACAGGTCCCCAAGAAAGCAACATTTGCGTACTGTGCCAGTTACCCCTTTCCTTGCATCCACATCAGGATGAACCCTGAGAATAATAGTCAAGTCTAGAATCCATAAGCCAAACTTCTCCTGACTCCACCTATTTGGTGCCTTAAGACCTGATCCTTCCACAGTGTGTTGACCAATGGAAATTAGAGGGCATTCAGTAGCTTGCCTCACCAGATCATAAACAGAACATAAAACATGGGCTATTTTTCTAGATCAGATCCTGCTTACAATCTGCACCTTGTCTTGCTTCATGTAGAAAAACGGGAAAAAAAGAATCACATAGCAAATAGAGATTGCAACCATATCACAGAGGTATAGTTTATAACAAATATGGCTTTAGAATGCCATTTATTATTGCATATTAATAAAATTAAACTCCATTATAGTCTCAATTTCCACTTGGAAAATGGATGTCATAAGAGCATCTATAAATTATTCACATCTTTGCTAAATGAAGGACCATCAAAAAATTGTCACATGCAATCCATACTCTATATGACTTGTGACACAATTGTCAGTGTAACTAATATTTTTAATACTTTCTGGTTACTTCTTAATTACAAGAGCTCAAATATTTTATGGCACTTGTTTGAAATTTAAAAGATAGCTTAGTTAGTCACTTTGCACACTTTCCGGCCCTAATCCTGCATTCCTTGAAAGGCCAGGACTCTAGGTCTTTTTATGGACTAATGAGTAGCTTTGGATATAGAAGAATTTGAAAAATAGAGCCACCCACTCATATTACTTAATCCTCCCTGCTTCAAAAAGTACTAAACCCATACCTTTAAAGTGACATTTTCTATTTTCAAAACATTATCAAAATATTATCTATTTGAATTTTTGTTCTTGAATATAAGAAAAAAGAAGGCATTTTAAACACTGTGCATTTTTTTAACTTTGAGGATAATTCACAGATTTTTCAAAAATGACAATTTCTTTTTTATTTGGCAGCTTGAACACTAAGTCGGAGCACTCTTCAGACTGCAAATACAGCAATTATACCAAGTAATGCTTTGACACTGTTACCACAGGCAAGTGGCCAAAGTGCATCAGCAGTCAAAATATCTAAGCAAGTTAACAAGCTCCTTTTACTCTCTACAGAGCAGGAGAAGAAAGGGAATCCAGCCCCTGAGAAATGTTAAAATGAAGGAGAAAGAAAGGCTGCTGGTGTTTGTTAAAGAAAATGGTGTCACAGTCTTGGTCTGATCAAGGTGTAATATCTGAATCCCTGACAGATGTCCATGGCAGTATTTGACAGGAAGGGTTTTTACAGTTCAGATCTGTTTTCTGTTATTGACTAATGAATGATTGCAGTCCACCAACATTCCTGTTCAAACTACACCTTGCTGTCTCAGTGCTCTTTTTCTTCAGCCTTTGCCCCCATTTTTCTTTTCAACTCCATTTTGCAAAATACCCCCACATGTACCATACAAAAGACATCTAAACTCATTAAGTAAATTCCCAAAGAACTATTAACAAATCATTTTGCTTCAGCCAAAGATATCAAATTTAATTAGGTGATCAGTGTTGATGGGGTGCAAAAACAAAAGCCATCTCCAGTGTAAAAAGGTTCAGGTCCTGTATAGCCCCCATTCTTCTCTCTATGGCACAAACAATAATTGAACATTTTTTTAAAAAAGAACCTAGGGATGAAAAGAGGATACTGTGTTGCAGACAAAAGCTTTCAACTAAGATTTGTTTTCCTTTCTCACCAGGTGACTTAAAGAAAAAAAAATCATATCAGCTATAAAGAAACAGCTATAACCTACACTGAGATCACAGTGTCACAGAATATAAAGCAGTTCCAACAAGCATAATTTTTGCAAGTGATTAATCAGAATGTATTTAGCGAGTCATATTCAATGATTATCAACAGGCCTGTTTAAAACAATAACTGTTTTACAGTAACAACAGTTTTGTTTGTTCAAACACAAGCAGGCTTTGATGCCTGAAATAAAATGTCTAAGTTATACACCAGCACAATGGTTCAAAAGACTAAAGGTTTTAGCATGATGGATTATCTGATCAAGAGGATACTAGCATGGGGTATATACTGCTATGTCAGAGGCAGTATGGCAAGCTAAGGTACTGCAATGGGTCAAAGGTTTGTTCTGCCAACTTTTTTTAATCTTGAGTTAGCATTATTTCTAAGCCTTATCAATTATCATTTTAAAGCAGTATTATCTCTTAGTAGAAATCCCTACCATGATACTTACTATTTGATATGGATTTTTCAAAGCACTTGCACAGACTCTGTAACTCCCATACTCCTAAATAAAAGAGCTGTATTTTTTTAAATGCCCCTCTAAATTAAGAAGCTTAAGAAACACTAAGTGTTGATGTATCATTTTTTGTACAGTACAATGCTTTTGTGGCACCAGCTGCTCCACACGCTGAAAACTCAGCTTTCTCTGTGTCTCTCCATCTCTCTTGCATTTCAATTATACCAATATAAGAAAATCAAATGCAACGTGAGCTTCTGCATGTCAGTCTTTACACTTCTGAAGATTCCCATCATGTATCTTTCTAATTTAAGGCTCATCAAAAGCAGGAACTAATAAATATTATGGAACAAACTTTTGATACAAATTTGTATTAAATAAGTACACCCAAGCTTTCCTAATCAAGAAGCTCCAAATGATAGTAAAACTAGTCAGCTGATCCAGAGTGAAAGCTTAACAACCTAACCCAAAATGGACTCCAATATAATAACACTAATTATTCAAAAAGCCATATGTCTGAAAGCTGCTATAAGTCTTATTTGTATAAATTCTCATTGTAGATTTTTAATATTTTGAATATGTTTGACTATATTTTATACCTTTGAGATCAAAAGATTACAATGCATCACAGAAAGAGTATTAAAGCACTTTTTTTGACCTGAAAGTAAACAAAAATAATTTAGAAGTATTTTAAATTAATTTTATCTGAATCCCTGACAGTTAATTTGGTTTGAAAAACGGCAAGAGTAGAAAACAGATGTTAAGGAGCAAGCATATAGTTAAGGTCAACACAAACATAAAACACAGCTTCCATTTCTGTGGAGAAAAAGATTTGTCCAGCAACAGGTTTCATGCTAAACCTGCTTTTTTATTGTTCTGCTTGTGATATCTGTAGACTACACAATGCAGTACTGTCTGCCATAGTGCAATACCTCTCAGCACTAGTAATTTAAGACTTTCTTCTCTGTAATACACTAAACCATCATAACCTGTCTCTTCCTATTTAGTTTAACCTACAACCACCACATACTGATTTGGCTGTGTGTGGCTTTCTCTATTGCCATTTATTACTCTGCTCGACTCCTGAAATTCTGTTTGCAATTTAAGGCCACAAATTAGAAGCGTAAGTCATCTGTTTCCTATAATCCCCCTGTCAGGACTGGAATCGCATTTGGAGCTCAGCACCAAGCCTGGTCCTAGGCCTTTACTGCCTCTCTGATTGGCTAAATAGTCTAAAAGCTATACTGCAAATAAATAAAACACGCTTTAATACAGGGCTTTAGGAAAGAAAAGAAAGAATTCATTCAGCTATGCTGGATATATATATTATTTTTACCACCATATTCTTTTTAAAGTTAGATAATATTTATGTCAAAATTCCAAGCATTTAATAGTAATTACTGTTGCTTTTAAGCTTTTCTACATTGATAGTCATTGCTTACCTCTTATTAAAAATAAATCTTTTACAACTTCTGCCACTTTCATCACACAGTACATTTTCATAGCATTGGTAATGTCTTTTGCTATTCTAATTAGCTGTTTCCCCCCTAACATGGCAGTCACTATAAGAAACTAAAAATCTAAGGAGTCTCACTCCACTTTTCTTCATAATTATTCTAATGAATCTGTACATTTTCCCCTTTGATGCCGGTAGGAGATGTTTTTAGGTATGTAGATGAGCAATCTTAAAAGATGGTCATTCCTCTTCTCCTGACAATGAAACCTTAGTTAAATTAAAAAACCCTTTCATGCAAACATTTATGGTTATGCTTGCAATTTGAATATTATTTCTCTGCTCCCTTTAAGTCATTTTAATAGCAGCTTCCTACTAGCTCTGCTATGGTTGAGATTCTGTCAACATCTCTTATTTTACATCATTTTAAACTTTCTTCTTATGGCTCTGTGTGCAGGACAACATATCATGTTACAATCTCAAAAGAGCAAGATAAAGCATCTATAAGGACACCAATACAGAACAGCACTATGTGGAGAAAAATCTCTCTTAGCTCACAAAATAATTGGAAAGCGCTGCTCTGCTGCAGGAAAAAAACACTCACAAAGAAACAATGCAAGAAAGAATTAAATACCATTAATAAACATACAACAAAGTGACTTATGTTTCCTGAAAGATCTTCCTATACTTGGGGTTGGAACAAAATAGATCAATATAGATCCTGAAAAATGTGTTCTATTTATAAAGAAAACCAAGCTCTACATTTTGTAGCGTATAACATAGCAATGAAAAAAATGATCCAGTCTGAATTACAGCAAAACCATATTTCAGAGATTTGGGCAAAGCAGTAAAAATGTTATAATCTTTGTTTAAGTTAGAGGAGCCCTAAAAAAAGAATATTCCATTGCTCTTTGTGCTTCTGTAGCTTAAAAATTGGCTACTTTGAAGTGAAATTGGCAGGCTGTTAGTCTACAATGTGGACTAAGATATTTGGAAGTAAAAAAAAATTTGGCCAAGATATAGTATTTTAAAAGGAGTTACTGTTTGTGCTATTTCCTAAGGATTTTTTTTACGATCCATTCAGTATTGCCGATTTATACACACAAATAAATACGTATTATAGGTCCATAATACACAAATGCAAACTATTATCAAGATGCATTCACAGTATGTACTGTGATGACTCCTAAGCAAAAAAAGGCTCTCTCATCATAATGAATGCCTATTATTATAAATAAGCACACTGTAGGAATAACTCATTGCACACAAAAGCACACCCAAACCAGAGCTCAGACACCAGCACTACTATTAAAGAGCTGAGCACTGGAAGAGTGACTGGAATATTGCCATGTAAATGAGCAGCATGCTAAGGAGCAGATGTTGCTCTTAGGAGGAAAAAAGGTCTTGTACCAAAATGCTGGTGGACCTCTCTGTGCTGTTGTGACAAATGAACATACTAGGTTGTGCCCTTTGATGCTGATGGATTTGTGTTTCTGGATCTGGTAAATGGGTAGGTTCTTGAAGGTATATGCAGATTATCACTTAAGAAATGTAGAAATATCCAGCCAATGTTCCATCAATATTTTAGTCCTGTATCAGGGGGCTTCAAAACATAACCAATTTGTCTTCATTCCAGACTCCGTCCTGAGGACCAAAACACAATGTCTGCATCAGACTTGAAAATATATGTTATCCTCCCAAGTATAAAGAGAATTGCTGAGTGCCAGGTTCCAAACAGACAGATATATCGTATGAAGTCAAACTGCCCACTGCTTTTCACTGATCCAAATGCAGCAACTTAACCTCAACCACAGGAGTCTGTCCCAATTACCCTGCATGATAGGCCATGGCACAAACTAAGTGATACCCCAACAAAAATCACTTTTCACTTGCAACACATTCCACCAAATTGCATAATATATCTCAATATGTTTCAACTCAGCTTCACAATTCTGATAAGCCATTCCATACTGTTGTGCTTACTCACACAATGATATGCAACAATTAAAGGAAAACTTTACTCATTATGTTTGTCCTACAATTATGAAGTTTTAAAAAATGATGCCAAATGATTTGCCATATGCACAATACAACCATATTTTACATAGTGGCTCACATAAACTATCTCAAAATGCTTTACATATTTAAATACACGACAGCAGTCTAAAGTGTAAATTACAGAAAACAGGGGTGTAAATGCAGCAAATTTTGAATAAATGAAAGTATCCCATCCTAAAAAAAATACAAATACTTAGCATTTAATATAGACTTTATAAATATTAGCTAATTAAGCCTTGCAACATCCCCGTGATCTAGGTAATTAGCATTATCCTCCATCTTACAGACGGCAAAATTGAGACACAAAGAGGTTAAATGCCTTTCCCAAGACCACCTAATGAGCTAATAGCAGTGTCAGATATAGGACTCAGTAATTCAATGTCCCCTGTCCCATGCTTAGTATGAAGGCTTATGAGAAAGAGAAAAATAAAAACCACATGCAATGTAGGAAGCGAGCTTCCATGTGAGATTTTAAAAAAGCTAGAGAGTCCATGAGATGGAAACCACAGTGCATACACAGAGGGGTGAGACAAGATATAAGGAATACAAGAAAATGACAGGAATAAGGCAGAGGATAGGTAGTATAGTCTTGTGCTTAAAGCACTAACCTAATAGAATGCTGGTTTCACTTCCTGCCTCTGTACTTAGCACAATAGAGTCCCAGTTTTGACTAGTGTTTTTATTTGCTATTATAATACAAATAAGTAGAGAGACAAACTCCCTGGAAGGAAAACACACAATTCTGAAAGCTAAAATGTGTAGGAAGTACAGGGAGACACCTAAGCACAAGAGCAATTTTGTTCTGTTTCTTGAACCATGTAGAAAAGTAGGACTCAGCATGCTGGAATCAGGGCTTTGATTTCAATTATATTTCATTGGTGTAACGGGAAAGAGAATTTGACCCTATATCTAAAGGGCCAAAGTCTTATAAAATTGCAATCCATTCATTGTTTTATGAACTCAAAATCCTACAGGAAGTGTCACAAATCCATACAATGTTCTGGAGTGCTAAAGTTTGCCTATGGATCTCCAAGTTATTTGACAGATGTGTAGATTCACTTGTAGCCAAAAAATTCCCTAGTGATTGCGCAGCTGTGCATACTGAAGATAGCCAGTTATTTCAGCTAATGTAGCCATTAACATATGGTCAGTTTTTTCCTCCAAATTCACCTTTTGTCTGCAGGTGTAATATAGCCTCAGGTCATTTGGGGCTGATTTCATTCTGCTTTGGTCAATCCAAGCTCTTTTTTGTACACTTCAGACTCAAAAGCAAAAAAAAAATCTGAGAAACCAATTGTTTCTGTTAGTAGGATGAGAGAATGATGGAAATCTGCTGTTACGTACAGACTTTCTTAAATCCCAAATGTGGAAGATCAAGAGAACAGAAGCCCTGGTTTCATAGGACTTTGCATTAAGACACCCCTCCCCTCAACACTAGTATAGCAATGTGCTTTCAAAATAGAAACAAGAATGACTCTGGAGAGACATGAATCAAGAATATATTTTTTACCTTGTTATAGCTCACCAGTTTGTCACATATACCTGCCATATTTGGCAAAACTAGATAGTCAATTCATAGTGGTTTGGTGGTTCCAAAGGAGTTATTACTGTAGACATCCTTCCGTTTTGAGAGATCATAGGTATGTATTCCCTGGGAGATAAAGAATTTCCTCAGCTGGTTTTGTGGCAGCTGCTGAAGAGACCCACTCACAGAGAAAATCTCTGCCCCATCTATCACATTTAAAGGGCTTTGGACTTCTGTGAGCTCTTTTCTCCTGTGCTAAGATGGACTGTTCTTCTTGTAACTCCAGAAACATTAAGCCCTTTTTCCAAAGTTTGCCATCTTGAGTGTGATCTTTTCCTTTGTCCACTTCTATGTCCATTTCTTTCAGGTCTTGCTTGCACACATTCTTGATATGCAGTTATGAGCATCTTTTTGGTCTTTTTCCATATGCCAACTGTCTTCAGACAATGTCCTTTGGGATTCACCCATCAATCATTCAACACACATACCCAAGCTAATGGAGGCATCTCTATTTGAAGAGTATTTGCATGCTGAGTATATTGGTTCATTTGAGCACCTCAGTGGTAGTGACTCTGTCCTTCCAGGAGATTCAAAAGATTCAACAAAGGCAATGCATATGAAAGCTGTTGAGCCTCATTTTTTTATTTCCCTGGGGAATTGGTTATAGTCCCCTAGTCATGTTCTAAAACTCTAAGCAACTACTGAAGCAGTCAGACTTGTCTAGGTGCTCCCAGTTTTATGGTGTGCAGTAGCTTTCCTGTGAGATCTGAGAATCTCTCCGAGATAGCCCTGACACACAGATATCATTGAGCATAAGGAGTGTTTGATATACCAAAAACTGAAGGTGTGCCAGACTGTTGGCTGTGTCTTAATTTCAAGCTGAAAACAGTTTGTCTCTCCAGGTGTTTTCTTACTCCACCTTTTTATGGATAAACTTGTGGCTGAGTAGGTGAAGCATACAGTAATCTGTTCTCTAAAGCAATCAAAAGGAGCTTAATAAGGTTTCAGTCAGTAACCGTCACTGTTACATCAACTACCATCAGACAAAATTACTAACCCACCATTAATCATTGACTATAGTCATAACAGAGTCATGTAATAGATGAAAGATTACAGACTTGTAGCCTTGTAGATGTGGTACAGTAAGAAGGGGTTGGTGAGAAAAAATAATGCTAATTTCAACAAACTTTCAATGGATTTTTATTGAAAATCAAAAGTGCAGATTTATTTTTCCAATGAAGTTGCACAGTGGTACCAAAATGCGCCAAACAGTGCCGTGCTGTGGGAGGAAGAAGGGAACATATGGTAGGTAGTAAAAACATTGGCCTGGAAATCCACAGTTGTCCTTCAGCAAGTCACTTACTCTTGCTGTGCTGCTTTTGCCCCCTCTGTAAATGGGAGGCATAATACTTACTGACCTCAGGGCATCTATGAGGCTCAAACTTATTAATGCTTATTGAATTTTCATTTGCTCAGGTAGTTTATGGATGATGGAGGTAGCATCAGTCCCTTTTCCCTCTCATTCCAGCAGAGCCCCTCTATTGGGACCTGTCCAGCTGGGACTGGGACTCCAGGGTTTGCAGAGTTCATGAAGGGCTAGTGAAAAGCTACTGTGCAGAGCATTCTCCTCCATAGAAGATATGCTGACCAATATCCACGCAAAGTACGTGAATGTTGCCAGAAGCAGCCTTTAATTTGGGCTCTGCACCATACTCAGAAGGGTGGAGGTCTGCAGACACAAGAAGCCTGGCCAGCTGTGCTTGCAAAGCTGTGCAAACCATCACCTGTTTGGCTGCCTTGCTGGCAAATGATCATCAGTGAAGGCAGCAATTGGCAGGTGCGCACATTTAACACACTCTATGGAGTTACGTTTCCTCCACCTTTTATTGTATTGTGAGCATTTTAAACACTTTCTGTTTCCAGCTTTTTTATATGGTGAAGTTAACTCTGAGAATACAAACCAATCCACTGGTGCCTTTATGAGTCTGTTGGCAGACTGACACATGATACTAGTAAAAGAAATGTGAATCTGCCCATTCATCTTAATGGAGTGTTAAACTTGAAGTCTTATATTGAAGAGCCAACATTATAAACCTTTAGACTGCTCATCTCCACCCCAGAATCATCCTGTGAATGTTAATCAGGTTGCGTATAATTGTCACATCTTGTAGGTCCATTGATTTGATAGCAATAAGACTGTATGTTTCAGTCTGCAATCAGAGAAATAACAGATATGTAAGGTGCTTACTGCCTGCCTAAAAATGGAGATACAAGTAGTATTTATATTGCTTTCTCAACTGCCAGACTTTTTCAGTTTAGCCAGTGAAATGTTATGGGTTTTTTCTATAAAATGTAATGCAGTGTCAGTGAAGGTAGATCAGCTTAATAAGTTAATAACTGTTTTTGAATCCCCCGCAGTACCTTCTGTCATACAAGGATAACTTGCTGATCACCTGTGCTGTTCATTTGCTGTGAAGCACCTGGCATTGGACATTGCCAGAAGACAAGGATCTTGGGCTAGATGGATCTTTGGTGAGACCAGGTATGACTGTTCTTATGTAACGATGCTTAGATTAAAAGTACAAGAGGAGAATGAAAACTAAAGCTCCAGAAGAAAATCTACAGGTGGGAGTGAAAGTCTCACATATTTTCCTCCAATGTCCTGGCACTTCAAACACCCAGACCATGGGCTATCCCTGGCTGGAGCAGTGGGTCAAGGGGAGCCTATCTGTTCCCATTCCTCAAGTCCTGCCCTTCCCGCCACTGCTCTGCCCTCTCCCCCATGGCACTCTATCTCCAGAGGACATAGCTTCAGGGAATACCGGGGGGGGAGGAGAGGGCCTGACATGGGGAGCAGCAGCAGTCAGGCCCCTGTACTGATTAACAAGTATCACTGTCTAACATGTATTTTATAAATGATGTGTGGGTATAACCACATATACGGTGCACATTATAATCATAATCCCTAAATCATCATGATCTCTTACTGATGCCTTCATAATTCTGAATGCTCTCTGTCCACTTCTTTATATCTGATATCAGTTCTTATGGGAGGATGGGTATGCTTTAACCATAAGTCCTGATTCACTGACGGCCCAGTTCTGCATCTGAAAAATATTAAAAACCCTACTTAATTTTAAGCAGATGTTTATGTCCCATGTATTTTAATGGGACTTGAGTACACGCTTAAAGTTAAGCATGCGTGTAAGTGCTTTGTTTAATCAGGCCCTACATTTCTCCAACAGACATGGTTTCTTCCATACTGTGGGACTACTTCTCTATTTGGCAGCCGGTGCTCTACTACGCTGTCTAACGGAGTTTCCTATTCTGTACTACCTCTCCTGCTCTCTCTGCCTGCTCATCACCTAAATCTGTACTGTCTGTCCACATGATCTTCATGATTCCTGTCAGGCATTTGTTTTCAAACCCGTCCCTGAAGAATCATCTTTATGGGGTCTGCCATGCAATCTTGTATTGTTATTTTATAGCTGCTCTTTCCATTTTTCTAATTTCCAGGATTGTGGAATCCAAAAACTTGAAAAATCCACTTAACTGAAATCCAGGATTCTAGATAAATATTCATGCTCAAAAAGATATTAACTGCATAGTTTGAAGACTTAAGTGGTATGAAAGCTCCATGCACAGGTATGAATTTCGCCCATGGTATTTAGTCCATTGTGTTTAAACAATTTGTGAGATATCAAATCTTTTGGGTAGCCTATTAATTTAGCATCATTTTTTTTATGAGAAAAGAAAACCTGACTGCTCTGGAAGTAGAAGATGATCATTAGTAAATGATTAACTCTAGTTTTACTTCTGCTGATCTTCTGGCAAGCCAGTTGATCCATTTACCCCAGGGATAATGAGCAAGGTCAGCTTCTTGTAAATAAGCTTCTCGCAGCTTGAGACATTTTTTGTCATAGTAAGAGTAAAAACTAAAAATAGCTTTTAAAACTTTGTCAAATTTGCATATGTATTGATTTATTTTCCTTTGTGGAGCTAGTTTAATGCAAATCCTATACGTCACACAAGCAAGGGGTGATTCCAGGAGCTTCATTTAATACTGCAGCCACTGTATGCCAAACATCTTTCCCTGTAAAACATTTTCCATCAAAACTGTCAGCGTACAGAATCCATCACAGGACCTGGGGCTAGCACAATCACTAAGGGTGCCCATGAAAAGCTACATATCCACAACAGATTTCACTATGGCTGGTTAAATGCCTTCAGCATTTAAATGTTGTTGAGTGAATCTGTTAAATAGGATGATGGGTGAATGACCATTATGTACAAAGTCATTCAGCTAGGACTACACCCTCGGCTGAAAAATATGGCAAATGTATCAAAACTGTAGTGATTTTCTCTGCAAGTTGTCTCTGTTGTCCCACAGAAAATCATGAAAAATCTCTGCAGGATACTATCTATAATGCAGTACATGTTATTTAATAACAGATCTGTACATGCTTTCATCAGCCAAAAGAAACAATGTTTTAAATCTTTTAAAATAAGTAAGTTTATTGCATCGAAAAATATAAGTCTTTTATGTTGGTTGTTTCTTCTCTTGTCAGTACTATCCATGGTATTTTTTGTTCTGATGACATAATAGTTCCATACCAATATCTGTCTCACATAATCATGGTAGTTAAATCTGGAAAAGGTCTGTCTGATAGATCTCTCAGTGCAGCCCCGGTACTCACCTGATTAGTTTTATGATATAAAGTTCTGTTTTGGTTTTTTTTTATGATTCATTAGTGCTTTGAAGATTTGAGATAAACTTGGTTAGAAATAACAATGATATTTTACAGTTCTGTAGTGTCATTCATCTCAGTGCCAAAAACATTTGGCAAACTTTGTGTCAGATTCTATGAACATCCAGCATTTCTCAAGATGTGCATCTTTTTATATACAGATAGGGAGGCTGAAAGACTTTGCTGGGCCACTGGGCAAGGTGGGGTTGGCAACTTTGCTCCCAGAAGAGGTGGGGCTTCAGCCAACGGGGACAGAGCTGGAGGCAGCCAGCCATCAGAGCTGCCCAGAGTATGCCATGCTGCCCAGCTCCCACCCATCCCTGAGCCAGCCCTGAGAGCTGCCAGGAGTGCGGCACACAGCATGCAGCATTCCAGCAATGATTTAGCAGTAACGGTGGCTGGAATCCGCAGGTGCTTTGGAATCGCCAGGCCCTAGTGCTACTGCCCCCTTTAGCCCTCCTGTCCGCGGGCCCTCATACAGAAGTGATCCAACTTACTAGTGACATTCAGCAACCTTTAGAAAAGAACATATTAGCTGTTTAACAGTACACATCAATACTGCACAATTATTTAGCACGAGAAATGGAAAATCCTGTATCCAATTAAAATTGCATTGGGAATTTATGTAGGCAGGACTGAATTACCCAAATTGGAATTTGTCTGGGACACCAGGGTTAACGCCCAAACTGTTTCAGAAACAGCCATGGTCTCTTTAATGGCCATATTTAATATTTTATATATGACTAGGGGTTAAATCTGAAAGATCTGCTATAGATCAGTTATAAACCACTGAAAATGAAGAAAACAAGTAGTTTTCTAGTGATGCTGAAGAATGTTACAAAACATCAAAGACCTTGCCTTGTTGCTGGCAATACAAAAATCAGACACTGACAGAAAAAAGATCTGCCAATCATCAAGCAGTGAAACAGTAATGAGTGTGGCAGCCATGGTCTCTCATTTCTTACAGACATGGTAAGGTTTGGTAACAGTAAATCTTGGCACACTGTAGATGGGGGCAGATTGACATTGCTATAAAAAACATTGGATTTAGTACAAAATTTGAAATAGTATAACATCATGTAACTCTTTGTGGTCATCAGTGATATTTTCCAAAAATTATAACACTTAAATCCTTATGGGTCAGATCCTTAGCTAGTGTAAATCAGCGTAGTTTAATTATAGTCAATAGAATTACACTTGTTTACACCAGAGGATATGCTCTTGTATATTTCTGTATCCACTTAATTCTGAGAGATAAGCATTTTTTTTCCTCCAGAATCCAAATGGCTACGGAGTAGATTCTGCTATCCTTATTAATACCGAATAGCACATTACTTTACAGCGAGATCCATTTATTTCAGTGAGAGTATTGCACAACATGAATAAGTGTGGAAGAATGGACTTTTATTTTCCAGGTGGCATTTGCTTGCAGTAAAGAATTAATATTATCAGGATTACGAGATACGAACAAGAATCTTCATATGTCCTGCTGTAATGCAGCTCCCATGATTGCTTCCAAAAGACAAATGACTGCTTCAATATGAAAGCAATAAAAATTAAATTCACTAGAGTCCCGTTGTGCCTGAGCTAGAAAATATGAATTCTGCATTAAACACTTTTAATTTCAATGCTTGGAACTGTTTAAAACTGTCTGTTAATTTGCAGCAGTGTAACATGCTTACTCTGACTGTTGCAGTGAGCTAAAACACTTCCTTAATGGCACTGCACTAATAATTCCACTTTACTCACGGCTAAGTCTAGGCAGTTTTCCACCTGTCCAGGCAGATAAATCAGCTGCATGAGACACTAGACAGGTGAATTTGTCAATTTGGCATGATACAGTCTTCATGCTAGTAAGTTGCTGTTTATGTTGAACTTTTTCAGTTTATGTTATGAATGAGATTCCCTCCTTCTTCCTAACACCTGTTTTGAAGTCTTCCAAGCTAATGCTGTCCTTTTGACATCTGCCTTGCTACAAGTTTTGTTCTTCTGTGACAGGTGAAGCTCTTAACTTGCTTTATTTCCAGCTTTCTCTTTCAGAGAAGCTGTCTCTCCTTATATTCCAGGTTCTTGATCTTTCTTATTAGTTGCACCGACATCTTCTTAGGATGTTGACCTTCAGGCCTAAAAAACTTCAAAATCATTAAATAGCAGGAGAACTCCTACAAATTCTATTTGATGGTTCTGCTTACCTTTCCGGCAGGCTTACTGTGTACTATGTTTCCATACTCCACACCTTCTCTCCACTTCTGTCACTCATTTAATCTGTTTAATGCAATTTGAAGTATTGCTGAATAATACAAATCATCTAAACTTTTCATTACTAGTCAAGTTATAATAATATCAAGCTGATAGATCTGAAAAATATCCAAAGAACCAAATATCGAAAACATCCCAATCAGAACATTAAAGAAATTTCAAATGGCTGTGATACAATGTCCCACTGCATCAAGTCATCTGAAAAAAGTGACATGATAGAGTAGGACATTACATGATTTAATCTTGCACAACATGGTGAATGTGGAATACATGGGAAAACAAATCTTTTAAATTCAGTACTCTGTTGTAGATATTTCATCAAAATTTATTATAGCAAGTAGAAGTAGGGTGGATGACAATGACCCACAGCCCATAAACTTGTACGTATATCTTTTGCTGTGGAAGTGAATTATTTTCAGGTAGTTTAACATCTCTCGGATGGTAATTACTTCTTAATATCCTTCCCGAATATTTTAGCTGAATAGCTCTGCTTCTTTTTTAAGAATAGAGATTGGTACAATATATGAAGAAAGCACAGCTCTCTTGGTTTGGTACAATATATGAAGAGAGCATTAAAAAACCTGAAGCTTTCTTTTTTCCTATTATGTCAAATTCATAATGTGAAACATTTTCAAGAAAGAAAGAAAGAAAGAAAGAAAGAAAGAAAGAAAGAAAGAAAGAAAGAAAGAAAGAAAGAAAGAAAGAAAGAAAGAAAGAAAGAAAGAAAGAAAGAAAGAAAGAAAGAAAGAAAGAAAGAAAGAAAGAAAGAAAGAAAGAAAGAAAGAAAGAAAGAAAATCATTTTTCAAATTGAAACCAGCATAAAATATTACCCCAAAAGACCTAGGCTGATTTCTTTATAAATGAATAGAATGTTAGAACCATGGAAAAGGCAAATTGGCCTACAAGAAAACTGACAGCTTTATAGCCTACGTCTCTGATTGAAATGTTGGGAAATCTCTTGGCAATTCTCCCAGACATCCAGGTAGAACAGTGAGTTCACTGATTATGTTAACTAAAACAATCTGGCTTTGCACAAACGCACCTCAGGCCCAGCCAAGTGTGAAGGCTTATCAGCATGCCAGACCAAGAAAAAGCTCTGTTTACCTGAGGAGAGAGGCTAAATGACTAGGTTTTAAAAATAAAAACAGGAACATCAGTGCTCAGCTTTCTTTTAAATATATAGCTTAGATGTGAAGGCAATGATTGAGTCCTCAGTGGTGCTTTGTGGGTGTTAAACAAGGGCACAGTTCGGTCCAGAGTGTTTACTACCTTTAATAAGAGTAGATAATAAGAATGCCACAGTGATAAGTATGGCATTAAAACACATTCAGAAAGAGGGAACAAGAATAAACATATTTCTATGAAAGAAGGAAACTCTTAGTAATTTAGGGCTATGTTAAACCTTTTAAGCATAGCCTGGAGAGCCCTACCTCAGAAATAGCCCTGGGAATGAATTGAATCACAATTCCTCTCTTTTTGCTCTAGAAGTGGAAGAAGGAAAATAACTTTACACACCCCTGAAAATAAGGCACTTTGCTTCCCTAACCCACTTGTGTGCATCCATATCTTCTGGCAGATGTACCCTGGTTCCCTCTACCCCTTCTCCCTGTCTCTCTATCTGCCAGGGAGCAGCAATGGGGCAATAACAAACAATACATATCATTCTAATGCAGGTTTGCAGGTGTCATGGGTCTTGCTGCTTATGAACCAGCCACTCGTCAGCATTACAGCTAATCGACATCCAACCCCAAAAATACATATATGGGAATTACAAGGGTCAAATTGTACCAAAGCACAATTAAATAGATGAGAGAAATGAATGCAATATTCAGAATAGTCAAAAGAAATAATTTCCATTATCTTTTTAAGATAACATTAAAATGAGAATAAATCCAAGCCATACAGAGTATGGTAGAAATGTTGCTGTTAAGTGACAAACTTTTGGGCTAAATCCATAACTAAATGTTATTTTAAACAGCACATAATCCAGAGAATTATGCTGATGTTTAAAAAGCCCTTTCTCTCGGAATCTGTGTTTGTTTAGAATTCAGTTTGTAAATACATTTTGTTATACTTCTCCATTAAACCTCCCAATATATCTATCTTTAAAAAAAATCTTATGTCAAGTTAAAAGATAACTACAGCAAGTTAGAAATATGAAGAAAGTACCTTAAGTAATGTTCTATCCCCAGAGATGCCCCTTGGTTGTAGTCAGTAATGCAATCAGATATCTAGGGTTATTTCAACTGCCTGCCAAAACATCACTCATGTCTATTAAAGTATCCTGAAAAAACACCATTACATCAATTCCAGCAATGGCGTAATTATTCTTCTTTCTGGAATGTCTTCTGATGTGAGTCAGTCCACTTGAGTGGGATTTCTTTGGAAAATGACTTTAGGAATGTTTTAAAGAAGGGAAGTATAGGGTGAGGCCCATTGCAGCAAGCATTAAGGAACATTTTCAAATCATATTTCATCAGCCACTCAGTGACAGTGACCTAAGGTAAAATAGAATAATGCAGAGAGACAAGTTCTGCTCTGACATACCATCATAACTATGGATAAAATATCTGCATCTTACTAGAATAGTATTTCCCAAAGATATAGGACCAAACCAGCTTTTCTTGCACACTGAAAATTCATTCATTTGGTGAACAAGGAATGTATGGTCAAAGTCATCAATCATTATGGCAAAAACAAAGCAAAACAAACACATACTTAGTGTATTTTTTGAATTGTTGCTTAATAAAGTAAAATTGGATATCTGCTTAGAAACATGGTGTGGCAACAGGCAGATATGCAGTGGGGAAAAAAGCAATTTATTGTATGTAGTTATGAGTAAAGTCACTTAGAATGTAGATATCATAGATAATATGGATAATCCCATCAGGTGCCACTCTAATCCACTGTGGCTAGATAAATGTGGCACAGTACAAAATGTGGCTTTATTATGGCTTCACATATTGAATGTAAGCAAAGTGAACTTTATGTATGGCAAATCAGTAAAACAAATTCTGGTTTTCATTACACCAGTGTAAAGCTGGACTAACTTTTTGTCGTTGGCATAACAGAGGTAAATCTGGCCTCCTCAGTGTTCTGTGCTATTATTTAGCTTTAATTAACCCGTAAATGTCTCAGGCTATGACTAGAGGCTATGACTACATGTGTTTTTTGTGTGGAAGAAGATATGCAAATAGCACACTCATTTGCATATCTTCTTCCGATTCTTTTTGAGAAAGAGGTTTGCCGATAAAAAGCCCCATGTAGACAGAGCCATTTGTCGGGGGGAAAAACCCTTTTTCGCAAGATCCCTTATTCTTCAAAAAAACAATGTTTACAGGATCTTGGGAAAAGGGGGGGGAGCTTTTTATCAGCAAAACCTCTTCCACAAAAAGAATGGGAAGAATGCAAATGAGTGCACCATTTGCATATCCTCTTCCACACAAAAAATGCAGTGTAGACATAGCCTCAGTGTCCAGTAAGCAATGGAAGTGTTGGTAATGCTACTAGACAACACTGACCTTCTGTGGTTTAGAAAATTCTTTGGTTCAAGTCTTGACGGTGACAGACTAGAAAGATTCAACCTGTAGTTTAAAACTGTTCCTATCCAGCTCCATGGAGCTACATTATTTTTGAAATACATAGGTGAAATCCTGGCTCCATTGAAACTAGTGACAAAATTCCCATTGACTTGAGTAGGACCAGGATTTCTCCCCATATAAAGGATCTATTTTCCTCTTTTTAGCTAGGACTACAAAATCACTAGGATGGAAGCTATGAGTGTCTATCGAGGGGACAACTAAATCTCCCTACTGAGTAGAAGATTTAGTGAAATCTCTCCCCATAATCCTCAGTTTGCTGCTCTTCTTGTCAACATCCCACAAATATTTTGGCAGAAAGGTATATGTCCTAAGCCTCAGAACTCACCTCTTAGGTATGCCAGTTGGTCCTCAACCTGTAATAGTGCTTGAGATTCTTCCATCCCAAGTGCAGGATCTCCACTTATCCTTGTTGAACCTCATCAGATTTCTTTTGTCCCAATCCTCCAATTTGTCTAGGTAACTGTGGACACTATCACTATTTTCCAACATATCTACCGCTCCCCCTAGCTTA
The DNA here is from genome assembly GCF_049634645.1 of Pelodiscus sinensis. Classification (NCBI taxonomy): domain Eukaryota; kingdom Metazoa; phylum Chordata; order Testudines; family Trionychidae; genus Pelodiscus; species Pelodiscus sinensis. Next base: position 23,480,284 of record NC_134717.1, on the reverse strand, counting down.
GCGTCATCTGCTAACTTGCTGAGGGTGCAATCCATCCCCTTATCCAGGTCATTAATACAGATATTGAACAAAACTGGTCCTAGAACTGAACCTCTGGGCACTCTCCCTGATATCATCTGCCAACCAGACATCAAGCCATTGATCACTACCCATTGAGCCCAATGATCTAGCCATCTTTCTATCCACCTTACAGTCCATTTATCCAATCCATACTTCCTTAACTTGCTGGCAAGAATACTGTGGGAAACTATATCAAAAGCTTTGCTAAAGTCAAGGTATATCACATCCTTTGCCTTCCCCATGTCTACAGAACCATTTTCCTTGTCATAAAAGGCAGACATGACTTGCCCTTGGTGAATCCATGTTGACTATTCCTGATCACTTTCCTCTCTTCCATGTGCCTGAGAATCCTCTCCATGATTTTTCTAGGGATTGAGTTGAAGCTGACCAGTCTGTAGTTCCCTGGATTTTCCTCCTTCACTTTTTTAAAGATGGGCACTACATTTGCCTATTTCCAATTGTCATGAATCTCCCCCAATCGCTATGAGTTTTCAAAGATAATAGCCAATGGCTCTGCAATCACATCAGCCAGCTCCCTCAGCACCCTCAGATGCATTAGATCTGGGTCTATGGATTTGTGAATGTTCAACTTTTCTATATAGTTCTTAACCTGTTCTTTCTCCTCCAGGAGCTGCCCACCTCCTTCCCATACTGCATTGCCTAGTGCAATAGTCTGGGAGCTGACCTTATCTGTGAAGACAGAGGCAAAAAAAGCATTGAGTACTTCAGCTTTTCCCACACCATCTGTCACTAGGTTACCTCTCTCATCCAATAAGGCTCTTTCATCTTCCCTGACCACTCTCTTACTGCTAATATGCCAGTAGAAACCTTTCTTGTTACCCTTCACATCCCTTGCTTGGTGCAACTTCAATTGCACTTTGGCCTTCCTGTTTGTACCCCTATATGCTTGAGCAACATATTTATATTCCTCCCTAGTCACCTGTCCAAGTTTCCACTTCTTGAAAGCTTCCTTTTTGTGTTGAACCTCACCAAGGATTTCACTGTTATGCAAAGCTGGTCGCCTACCATATTTGCTTTTCTTACTACACATTGAGATGGTTTGTTCCTGTGCCTTCAATAAGGCTTATTTAAAATACTGCCAGCTCTCCTAGATTTCCTTTACCCTTCATGTTTTGATCCCATCTGTTCCCTGAGAGAGTCAAAGTCTGCTTTTCTGAAGTCCAGGGTCTGTATTTTGCTGCTTTGGTCAGGATACTGAAATCGACCATCTCATGATCTCTGCTTCCCAGGTTGCCACCCACATCTACTCCCCTGCTAATTCCTCCCTATTTTCCATAATAATTCCTCCCTGTTTAAACCATGGCAAAAAAGTAGGAGAGGAGTCAATATCTTAGACACGTATGTGAAAATGAGATAGAGATGAGCAATGAAGCATTGGTAAGCCAGAAAGTATCTTTTGCAAACTCTGAATATCCAGCATTTTTCTTCAACTTTTAAGAAATGTAGTCACTCAAACTCATGCCAGTAAAACCTGGGGTGCAATGCCAATTTCATTCTATACACAAGTATATATTTTCTCTAACTACTACAGTGCCCCCATTTAAAAATTAACTTTTATAATCAGTTACTGCACCTCTATCCATCTCCCTCTTTTGGTTCTTATACTGTGTTGTTCATCATCATAATCTCTGAACACCTTTTTGGAAACTGTTGGCAAATATTCCATTTAAAAATGGACCATTATACTGCTATACATTACATCACACCCAGAATTCCAGTGAATAAGTCTGTTTCTCACAGTGTACATACACTGTAGACTCCTTTTCAACTGAACATGTATTGACCTTATTAAAGTTAAAGTGAACAGGCAGCTCCTCATAATACTACCTCACACATGGGACAGCTTAATGGCATTGCAATTAATATATGCATAAGTACAACCTGCATTATCAGTGGTAAAAGACAAGTTAACCACTTGATTACATATAATTACACAATATAAGTTCCTGTAACCAGTGCAAGCATGAGAGATAGCTTGTACCTTTGCAGCATATTGACAGAAATTCCCTCCAAGCACACAGCTCATCTCCATTTGAGAATTTGCACACAGAACAAATATCAAAACATGTATTAAAAGTAACTGTTAGGGAAGTCCCATGGCCACATTTTCTGCTGGTATAGACTAGGAACTGTGCCAATTTACTGCAGCAACTAATATGGCCCAGGATCTGTCCACAAATTTAACAAAAAGCAGAGATATTTAATTTAGCACATTACAGGAGAGTTTCACTAAAATAAACATGGGATTTTAAGAAAGGAGTTTTGAAGAACTATTGCTTTATAGAAATCAAGGATAGATGTCATTAAATTGGAAAAATGAATATAGATTGAACAATCCTGGACTCTTAAGCACAGTCTTAGTATAGTTCTAACTCTGAAATTAAATGGAAATAATTTTAGCCTGTAAAATTCCAAGTAGCGAGAAAAAAACCCCAACAACTTCACATACATGAAACGAGCAGATATAGAGCCATTTTGTACAGTTCAGTAGGCAAGCTAACATGAAGTTAATAGTGACAATTGTTTTAAATTGATTCAAATAACAAATACACATTTCAGAGATTATGAAGTTTTGCACTGCATTTTTCTTTTTATCTTTAAAAGAAAACAATGCTAATAGTTTCCTTTTTCCTACACTCAATGACTATTTACTACTTTCTTGATGTGGACTTTCAAAATACAAAGAAGGTTTGGCAAGTTTTCAAAGTCTTTCTTCAAAGTCTGCTCTTAAGTACTTTTTATAAAAACATGAAGAATATTTCTTACTAAGGAGAATTGATAATGTACTGCTTTCATTATTTGTATATGAAATTCTGTCAGATAAATGCACATGTATTCATTTGTTTGGACCTTCTCTGTTAACCTTGTGTATGAAATCGATTTAAGAAAAAGAAATTGATCATAAGAGTAATGTAACAATCCTTTCTACCAAAAGCAGCTCCAGACATTATAGATTCCAATTTTCAAAGAAGAAAGTTACTGTATTTGCAAGTTTAGAGTCAAACTTGGCAGTTTTTCCAAGCAGAGTGGTCAGAAGCAGAAAAAAAAATAAACACGTTTCCAGGATTTTTTTCCAGCTATCATAGAAAATAATAGTACAAGTATGTCACAACCCTTTTAGAATATTATTATTGAAACCATATACATAAAAACAATTGAGCTAAATCATAGCTAATTAATTAGTTAATAATATTGAAGCATTTTCAAGATGTGGAGCACTTTTAAAGTGGGGGTTACTCTTCTGAGTTGTTAAAGGTAGAATTTAAAATTAACATAAGTCAAAGCAAGCAAACTCTGTTCTACTCTGCACAGCTACAATATAAACTAAGCAATTTGTCATAGGCAGGGGGTCAGCAATGTTATTTTGGAATCAAGTTATTCCAAAATAACAAAAAGTGTGTCTAACACTGCAAGTTCTTACTTTGAATTAATGGTGAACTCAAGAACTTCTTATTCCAACCCCTGTAACCCTCCTTTTACGAGGAGCAAGGCAAGTTGAAAGAAAGAAGAGTGTTTCTGTGTTTAAACAGTGCCTAAAGCCGAATTAAGCTATTTTGACTTAAGGTACACAATTTACGCAGCTGAAGTTATGTAGCTTAATTCAATTTTTGCCTGTGTGCCCCTTGATCACCTTAGTCATATGCAGAGCGTCCCATGAATCTGTTTATATTCCACATGGGAGCCAAATTCAAGGATGATTTAAAGGAAGTGCAAATTAAGTATCCTTACTACATGTAACTATATGTGAGTACAAGAGAGTTTGTGTTGCTTACGTGCTGAGGACTCTAAAAAGATACAAATTAAGTTAGACAAAGGAAGCCCAGTTTTTAACTTACACTGCCTTACACCTGTCGGTTACTTTTCCTACCGCTTCTTTTTTATCAGGTCCCTCAGCATATAGTTTACAACAGATTAGATTCCCTGGGTCAAAATCATCTGTATTTTGGTTCAACTGACTTCAACAGAGTGACTGAAGAGGCAAACGAGAGATGACTTTGGCCCAGAAAGTCTAAATAAATCAAACCTGTGTACCCACTTACAACATGCAATTCACACCACTTTACCCCTCACTTCTGAATGGCACTCTCTTTTGAAAAGGCAGGTGGTTTACATTTAAGTCACAAGTCTCTGACCTGCTGTGTGGCTTTGGGAAAGTGACTTCACCTCATTGTGTCTCTGTTTTCCCTCCCACCTTTTCTCTGTCCTCTTTATTTAGAGTGTACGCTTTTTGGGGCAAGGCTGTCACAACAGAGCCCTGATCTCATTCTTTGTATTCTACTGTAATACAAAGAATGAGGCTCTAAGTCTGTAATGACACTGGTGTATAAAATTTCATTACTGCCACCCACTACCCTTGACACTTACTTCTAATGCTGAACACACCAGCTCTGCAACACTGCAGGCTCCATCCAGTTGGCTCAAGAAACCAAAGGTCATCTCAGAGACAGCTCTACTCAGGGGCAATAGAAGTGCTATTCCCTAGAATTTTTTAATTGTTTTATTAAATAAAAGCTAAACTGAAACTTATGCTAATGGAGAGCAGAAAGTATTTCAAAGAGTTATAATATAGTCTCATGACAGGAATTATGTTATGCATAATATAAACAGCTGTATTTGAGGAAGATAATAGTTTAGCTCCAGGAAGTAACAGCTAAGGAAGCACTTCCCACCCCCACTGCCCAATTAATGAAAATATAACTTATGCATTATCAAAGATAAGGGAAGATTAGGCGATAAAGTAACATGCACTATTGGATTTGCTGCACCAAAAAGAACTAAAATTAATACTACAGGACTTTTTATTATCTGGTGTATTTCATACAAATGAGATCACAAAATATTGTATCAAGAGCAGAGGAAGAGAGGGCAGAAGAGGCAAACAGATCAGTCATCAACTGCTATTTAATATGGAGCAGTAAGGTTTTACCATAAGACAGGAATTACAGAGTAGAAGACTCTCACATCAACAAAGGCAGAATTCTGAGAAGAGACAGAAAAATGGCTGATGTTAAATGAATAGACAAAATGAGGAAGGGAGTAAAAAGATGAGAGACACATTTTGTTCATGGTTATACCGGTGCAACTCCTCTGACATCAGCAGGGACAGCTGAGAATAGAGCTAAGCCACAGAGCCTGGACTAAGAAAAGGATAGAAAACAAATAGGGTGATTCTGATCTGGAAGCTGAAATGAATAGGGAGCTACCGGGGGTGCTGTTGGACAAGTTGTCACTTAGGCTTTCAGAAAGTGAGCTCTCTACAAAAGACAAAAAAAAAACAGCACATATTCAGTTTTATAAAAAAAAGGAACTGTGATGATAAATGCAGTCCTTAAAGCCCTATCACACACCACGTTGCTGGCATATCCATTTGTTACCTTCATGCAGTTTATTCTATGAGATATTGGGCGTATAAGTCCCATTAACATTAATAGGAGTTACAAGTCTCCCCTCACATTGTGAGAACAGACATCGGAGTGTTTTGTCCAAGGCAGGGGCTGAAAGCTTGCTTGCGGATTCTACAGCATCCTATCTGGACACTGTCAGGCAGTTGCTAAGCCAGACACAGCAACACCCTCTGTTCTCCATTACTCACCCCCTATACTGTGCTAGTAGTCACCAGTAGGCAGACGGATTAAGGCACGCCCTTCTCTCAGCAACTGAAGTTCATTACCTCTTCAAAGGAGTAAGGCAGAAACCCATGTGGACTCCTGAAAAACAGCTGTCATCCCATAAATGATTCCACCCTTTTCATAGCCAGGGCCCCTGTGCATCACTACCTCCCATATCTATTCACTATCAGGAGAGGGGGAGCCCCTAACTGCTTTGCACTAACTGGAGTTAAAAAACCTCTCCTCCACCTCACAGGTCTTTATCACACAAAACTGTGTTTGCTCAGGCCCATCCAGCCCAGCTCAGACTATTATAAAACACACACAAAAAAATCCCATTTAAATAAAACATTCTTTCCAGTTTCTCGAGCAGGGAAACCGATGCACAACTTAAAATAAAACTCTATTTCCCCAGGCTTGCACAGTCTTGTGCAGGCATCAGTAGCGTGCAAATGAGGCACACTTTTATTGAATCTCACTCTAAATTACTTTCAAAAAAAGTTTCTTCATATTTGTTTGTTAGATTTTGCAGTCTCTTCCTCTTTTTCTATTTTCAGACAGCTTTGCCTAATGGGAAATGGATATACAAAGTTAGATCTTTTTACAGTTACTAAGGGTTTAAAAACTGATCTGTAAAAAAGGATCCAATGAGTAAATGAAGGGTGGAGAACAGACACATATGTAACTTTGTTCTGTAATCCCTGCTAGAGAAAATGTTCAAATAGTCATTTTGAAAAGTTGCTCTGAGTACATAGACAGCTGTTCCACACACATACTGGAAATGTTTCTTTTAAATTCCTAAGGATGCAAGAGTTTGAAACATAGCCAGTACCACTAGAAATGGTAAAAACTAAATACGCCCCATACTGATGCTTTCACTGTCCCAACAAACTCTCTCCCACAACTAAAATGTTAAAACTTTTACCCCACATCCCACAATGTGAGATTAATCCAATAACTAATGTTCTATCCAAGTAAAATACATTTTGTCATTGCTTGAAAATGTTACCTTTCACAGAAGTATAGTATTTCTGACCAGCAGGGAACATATGTCAACATTATCTATTATTACACAATGTCAGGACCAGAAAGGGAAGGTGGGTGGTGGATGTTAATAACAACTTAAGCAATTTTCTAGAGAGGCATTTGAGAAGTACAAAGACAGAAGTTTGAAATGTTTTGTCTGATTGTAGCTGTGTCAGCAACCTGCCCTCCACTAGTGCAAACTTAATTCTGCCTGTGACCTAGTGCCCAGTTCTCTTTTTCAATCTGAGCCAGTGCTTTGCTAAACTGGAAAGTTTGAAAAATACCTTAGAAAACTTCACAAAAAGAAAGAAAAGAAAAACAACAGCACAGGACTAGTCCTGATGAAAATGATTTCCACTCAGTAAGGCAAACACTGTGATTACAAGAAGTAGACAGCTTCTTGATTTTCACTATTATTTTCACTTTTTATATATTAGAACAACTATTTATGTTTCTTTATTTTTGTGTACTGTTACTGTCTTTGGCTGTATAATGCCTTCAAAATTAGAATAATTAAAGGACTCATTCCGAATGTAAGAAGGATTGGGCCAGTAGGGAAGTCTCCTAAGGGAGGAAGGATTATTAAGGCACTGTTGTGCATTCTGAAAAAAAGTAAGTTCTCCGGCTTGTACACAGCATGTGCAAAAGCATCCCTCCCCTCTCCTCCTGCCCCCATAGTCCTCCAAATAAGTATGCTCTGGCTGGCCAGGAGAAGGCTGGGGCTGATTTTACCTCTTATTTGGGGAACCATAGGAGTGCATTCAAAGCAGTGCAGTCCACATTTACAAAAATAAAACACCCTCTCCCACAGAAATTCCTGCATACAGTCCTGGTTCTGGTCCTTGTTCTGCCACAAATTTCCTGTGTGACATTTAGCAAATCACTTACCATATCTGTTCCTCCCTCCCCCATCTATAAAATGTGGGTATAATAGCAGTTCCCGACCTTGCCGGGGCACCATGAGGATAAATGTATCAAAGATTGTGAGCAGAGGTAAAAGTAACTTAAATTTCTTACAGGTATTCCTATTGCAACCTGGTCTCTGCCAGCTCTTTAAATAGCTCCCTGCTGTCTTTTGCTGCAGCTCAGCCAGCTGTTGCTGGAGCTGTGCACCAGAGTGCACCCCCTTACTTTCCCCTCTGATTGTAAGGCACTCAGATACTATGGTAACAAAGCTACCATACTGCAATGGATAGTTACCACAGGCATGCAAGGTTTAACTTTGATAGGCAGACACAGAGTGCTGAAACAGCATACTCCGGCCCTGAGGGTGGAAGTGCTGTGTGTCACTCAGAGCCAACTTCAGGACTTTTCAGAGGCTTTGTGGGACAGAGTCATTTCCCTGCTGTACTCTCTTTGCACCACTTAAGGGCTGCTTTAGTAATTTTCAAGATGGCTCTGCAAATGTTTCCAGCCCCATGAATGTGTGATGATTCAAACACACATTCCCACTTTTCAGTGTTTGCCCACTCTACAGCTTCATAACTTGGGGGGGGGAGAGAAAATGAGGGAATTTGTGTCACCCATCCCAAAGAAAAGCTGTCTCTCATGTCACGTCTTTGTGTGCCGAGAGAGCAGTGCCAATCAATTTCTAGGGCAAGTAGCATCTCATGCCACATTATCCTTGAGGCTACAGCTCTAGGTGACTCAGGAGCAACTCTGGACCACACTAAAGGAACTAGCATGGGAACTGGGTCCCATGAAATGAGAATCTTTAGAGTGGAGGACATGAAGGACAGCAGAAGATAAGTTAAATGCAGGGCACTCCATGAATTTACAAATGCTGGAAAGGGAGGAATAAATTGTCAGTTTCCCAGAAATGGCTGGTCATAAAAGACACATGTATGGCTTTGCTGTGTAGGTAGAATATGTTATTTTGTTGTCATGAACTCTAATCTTCAATAGTACGATTGAGGAACAAATAACAGACTTTTAAAAAATAAATATCTGCTACCGGCCACTTTCTATGTCCTTCCTGCTAATTCCCAGCACAGGGGGGCCACAACTTCTAGCCAATTCTTGGCTACTCAAACAGTCTTTGGCGGTCATAGGCATCCACGTGTAGGACAGTGCAGGTCTGTCTGTCCTATGTTGCAGTGGAGACCAGACCAATGCCTAACAATCTTGGGACTGATTGGGGCTGTACAAAGGTAGTTTCTAGATACCTTTGTACCCTATCACCCATTCCCTTACCCTTAGAGCATTACAGGGATCAGAGCGAGCAGTCCCAAGGATCTGGCCCATTGTCCTTATGGGAATAAAAGTAAATCTTTTTTGTGGCCTTTGTAAAATAAGCTAGAAGCCTCATGCTGTGTTTTAAAATGTGGGTTTGTTTGAGGATTTGAAGAAAAACAAACAATGAATTTCCTTTCCATCGCAGACCAATTTCAAGGTTGCTGGACCCAAAATGTCTCACCTACTTTCATATTTTGTCTGCAGAATTCATGTGATTCTTTATAGGTGCCACCATACACACATAACACACGCACAAAATACCTTTCAGGATATTTATTCCCCTCAAAATACAAACTATTCTGTTTCCCAGTAGTTATTACTTTTGCATACAGTTACACAGCACTGAATCAGAAGCAGCACAATATGAATAAATATATAAATAATGGAAACACTGAGGTGTAGCTTCTCATGTTTAACGTAGCACTGGGGAATACATTTTTATAGCAACCCTGTAAATGTTGTAAACTGACGTTTTCAATTGCAGTGACTCAGAATTAACTTCTAACTGATATCTAAACTAGTTGTAGCTTTTTATAGTCTCATGCTTTAAAGCCATAATGATTTTTTTCCTCAGCTGTAACATAAGAAATTATATTTTACTAGGCGTTAGTAGAGGTACACCATCAAAAAGGTAAAACTGAAACCACTTACATATGATTATTTTTGTTCCACATAACTTCACTGTGTGCTTATGAAGGACATAACCCTTCTACCTTTTAGGAATATATATGAACAGTTCATTATAAAAGAGTGTACACTGTTTTGCCAATACTTAGGGTGTGGGATAATAAAGGGGAAATATACCAACAAATGTAAGAAAAATAAGGTCCTCCTTTCTGGTAAATGGTAATTCAAATATTATTTAGCCCAATCAGATTTTTAATTTCCCCCGCCCTGCCATATAATGAGGACATTGTGGAATCCACACACCTTCTGGGTGTGATATTCCCTTCCATCTAGTGGCACAGAAACCTCTTGAAGAATAATGAATCTGCCCTACATCTTTAGCTAGCAGGCACTTGTCTTTTAGCTCATACAGTAGAGGTTCGCACAATAAACTCCAAAGATCCCAGGTTCAGTTCTGTCCACACATGACCAGGGTATGTCCTCATTACAATTGCCCAAACATAGAATACCTGTCCCTTACAAATGACCCAGAGTCACGTGTCAAAAAGAGAGAGAGAGAGAGAGAGAGAGAGAGAGAGAGAGCGAGAGAGAACAGAAAATGCCACCATCTGAAGGTCAATGTTTCTTTCTGATTTTTCCATAAGACGGACAGTTTGTGGGATCCAGAAATAGGCAGTGGACACCTAGAAGATTTTGAATGGATAAACCCACCAACCCTGAAATGTCTTCCTTGTTTGTTGTTCATTATTTGTGTCACAGTAGTGCCTGGAGGCCTTGACCAACACCAGGGGTCCATTATGTTAGCCACTGTAGAAACAGAGAGTCCCTGCTGCAAATTGCTTACTATCTAAACAGGGAAGGCAGATGAAGGGTGGGAGGAGCAACCGAGGGTGCATCTATGGCCCAAATAAACACGTCAGCTGCCTCGGGCTTGTGGGGCTCTGTTATTGAACTTCCTTGTTGTGCAGATGCTTAGGGTTGGACTGGAGGCCTCCCTCCTAGCAATTCAACAGCACAGTAACCTGAGGTCCACAAATCCAAGTCAGCTGACATGGGCCAGCTGCAGGTGTGAACTGCAATATAAAGGCAAGGAGAGGTGAATGACTTGTCCCAGGTCCAACAGCAAGTGTGTGACAGAAATAGGAGAAGAACACAAGTCTCCTGACTCTTGTGCCCATAACCACTAGCCCGCACAATTTCTCAATGCTGTTCTTCAGGCTCCCCTGGCATCCTTATCAGCCACAGCAAATTGGTTACCAACCCAGACTGTAAACAACTACATTTTTCAGAGGGCATCACAAGCACTGATGCCCACACCAGAAGCACTGATGAAAATCTAAGCTTTGTACCCCTATGCCCATTAGAACCAAAATACCTGGATTCAAATGAAATTGGGGGGTTTCAAATCCAAATCTGAAGTTCTTAGTGTTTACAGCTGACTAGATTAGCACTGTGAACTCTGATATGAACCTGAATCTTGGGTTTGGATCCAGGTTTTTTATTTGGGCCCCATCTCTAGTAAAAAAAGGATAAAAAGAGATGAAAAGATAATTACAGAAACTTAAAAGCCACTGCTGCATTCTTTTAAAATTACAAATTAAGCTATAAATGATTCCAAACTATGCTGTTTTTTATTAAAAATGACCTAATAATCTCATCTTCCTTTCCTTTCTTTTATTTTGGAATTTATTCTATATCCTGGTAATCACACATAGAAATTACACAACACTGTACTAGATGCTCCTGACAATATAAACACAATTGTTTATCCAGAAGCATTATAGGTTCATACAAAAAATGGCATTTAAAGCTTGTGGTCAGATCAAGAAACCACAAGTATAATTGTTTGTTTATCCAGACAAGCATTACTGTGTAGTGTGTGTTTATGGGGATGGTTCCTTCCCCATCTCACATTTATTTATTTATTTTAATCCATTTTAAATTATAGTTATAGAGTGAAAATAAATGATTAAAGGAAAACAACTTATGTTGATGCATGTGGAAGGATGTTTTAATATGTAAATGATTTCCTTTGTCCTAGCTTATATTTTTTTTTATGCTTCCATAGAGGCTCCATGATAACAGGGCCCTTTGGTGGAATTTCTACATATTTTCTCTTTAGTTCAGGGCAGCTGGTTTCTTTCCTCTCTGAGGAGAAAGCTGAAGTATATTTATCACTCCAACAGTGACTCAAAACAAACAGGAAGTCTTCATCAGCAGACTCCTGGGCAAGGCAGATACTAAGGTACTGGCAGAAAGGAAACAGAGGCCTTCGTCTGTGGGAGTCAGACATACACAGTATACTGCAGTTACAGCAGATAACTAGATTAGAGATCCACCAAATTATTTTTAACTTTTTTTAAGAGAAATCCCATTATATTTGCACAGCTTACTAATACTGTGGGCTCTTGTGAAGTTTCCCACCAATTTTTAGTTTGTCAGTGGGGCATGAACTGCACACCAAATGTCTGATACTCTTGATGAACCTATGTACAAAAGGAAACCTGTGAGTGAGCTATTCTGAGAGTTTTCACTTTGATCTTGTTGCTTAGGAAAACCACTACTTTAGTCTGAATAATTCCTTCTTTTAAAGCAGGGCTTTCCGGTAGGGCTGGTCTTCTGGTGACTATAGGAAAGAGAGAGAGAAAAAAACCCAGAAAGTGTTAACTATTAAAACAAATATTAATATTTGAAGAAAGTTTTAAAAGCAACGTTTGTTTGCACAATTATGACCACATCAGCTATTGATCCTCACTGAAACTTTACCTCCATAAGCACCCGGAGAGGGCCAGAAAAGTGCCAAAATTCATATATATAAATGGGCTAGAAGTGACTTTATCCATCCTCATGTTTTGCGGAAGAGAGTGCCTCCCTCTGGCCTCCCTGATTAGGGAAAGAATGGGCAACTTTAAGACAGCACAGAGCCACAAAAATCTACTCAAATCCTTTGGCAGGCCACACTTTGTTTGCTATAATATGGCATGTTAACATACAATCAACAACAATTTAATGATGCTAAACTGAAATTCTTAACTATAAAACTGCTTAGTACACAACCTAAAAATGGGGTTAAAACATAAATCACTCACTCGTTTTTTTTTCCAGTGTGCTGATATGTGGAGAATTACTGCATGAAAACAAAACATAAGAACATCTTTTTTAATGTCTTTTCTCTGCCTCTCCTAATCTCTGTCTCCTCTCTGTTTTACAATGGACACAGACTCTGCCATGTGGGAGGGAGTCCAGGAATGGGAACAGGACCCCATGCATTGGGCTGCAATGACACTCACTTTTGGTTTGTCTATCCTTCTGTTATGCCAATAGGAAAGGGACTCTGTCATTACACCACTCAGCTATAGTTACTTCCTCCCCATTAGCAGAGAGGGGGGCCTAGCCAGAACCTACAGGATTTCAGCTTCTAAACAATCAGCCAGTTGGGAGGCAGTAAATAGGCCTGGGTGGCATGCGGGGGTATGGGAGTCATAGCCTGTGTGGAAATAGCCACTATTATCACTCCTGATTCACTGTCTACTAGGAACTAAATGGTCTGATTAAATTCCAGCAGTCTTCTGCCTTTCACCCTCCCTATGCAAAATCATTTTTTTCACTTGACTGAACATTCACTCTGGATTGCATACTGGATTTGAGCCTCCTCAAAATCTGCTGGCAAATCTGGGATAGCAAGCTTTGTGCTTATCAATTTTAGGACTATCTCATAGATGCCCTTGTTCCCAGGTTCTCTCACTTCAGACTCCTGAAATGTCTTCTAGAATAGAGGCTTTTCTGTTTCATTCATGAACAGTTATGAAGACACCTCTTTCCTTCCCACGAAGAACTTAGGAAGCTGCCACTATCTCTAATTCTCCCTGGAGCAATGTGCTTGTCTTATTATAACCTTGTGCATCTTCCAGAAGCTTCTCCATTTATTGACATGCCTGTTTCCCCTTTGTGTCTCCTAATTCAGGCACATGCAGACACACATTCACAAGCACATTGCTATTTTCAGTGTATGCCCATATTCACTTTTAACAGACTTCATGCACTTATTCACTGCTTGTGCCAATCTCATTAACCCTCATTTTAGCAACAATCTGCAGCAGAGACTTTGTTCTAGTACATTTGGTTATGATGATTTCACAATCCTGAATACATTTTTCAGCGCTGGGCATGTATACAATGCTGTCACAGAAAGTTATATACAAAATGCAAGCCCCATGCACAAATTAAAAAGGTGAATCCTTTTGCAGATCAGTCTGCTATTCCTTTAAATCTGACTTGAATAACACAATACAGGCAGTTCCCGGGTTACGTACAAGATAGGGACTGTAGGTTTGTTCTTAAGTTGAATTTGTATGTAAGTCGGAACTGGTACATATTGTGGGGGAAACTCTAGCCAAACATTTCTCCAGAGCTCAGTTTTATTCTCCCACACCTCACTTCCCTCAGTCCTTTATTCTCAAGCTGAGGTGTCTGCTGAGAAAAGCCGCTCCGCGTCTCCCTGGTCTGCTGGTGGGGGCGGGGGCGCTAGCTTCGCATCTCCCTGGTCTGCTGGGGGGAAGCAGCTAGTGCGGGGTTGCCTCACCCCGTTTGTAAGTAGGGATCCGATGTAAGTTGGATCCATGTAACCCGGGGACTGCCTGTACACTTTTATGGCACCTTCCATCTAAGGATCTCAAAGCAATATACAAAGGTGTGTAAGTGCTCTCATCCCCAAGAAAATTAAGGCATTGAGAGATGATGTAACTTGCTCAGTCATAGAAGAAGTCTAATAACTCACAGCCTAATGCTTTAACTGAATCATCAAAGTTCAGAAAGACTGTGGGTAAGTTTTCCATGTTTAAGGCCAGATTATGTGCAGTGGCTAGCATGGGGCTGTAAGGTTCAAGTTAGGAACAAACAAGCAATTCTTAACCTGCTGGCTGATTAGCAATAGTTTACTAGCCAAGTATAGCTGGAGTGTAACAAATCTCAGTCACACCTATTTCCCACCCCAAAACACTCCTCTTTTCCCCTGACATGCCCTTTGCAATAAGAGCTGTGGGGGGGAGTATGTGGAAGGTCTGTGTTGAGGGAATCCTTAGCTTGTGGGATACAGATAGTCTGTACTCCCTTTATGCTTCTTGAATGGCACCATGGAAGCCAAGCTGGACAGATACCCTGCTCTTTAAAGTGAAAGAAAGACTTGGTTATCTCATTATCTGGTCTACAAACAACCAAACACAAAATATTTGATCTCACAGGCCTTCTGTAGCTGATGTTCCAGTGCTATTGGAGTGTTGGTTCCAAAGATTAAAACATTCTAATCTAGATTGATTTGCTATAGGTAATTTTCCCCCTGTATTACTAAATGTCATCTTGTTGCTTCTTCCCTACTTTTCTTTCTATTTTGCTGTAAGCTACCCTATGTGGCAACCCTACGGTGAATTTGTCAATTGGCAGCATACTGCACAGTGTCCAAAAAATCTCATTCTGGATATTTGCCAGTATGTCATGCTGCACAGAACTTAAGAGGCCATTCTGCATCTACCATGCATCTACCTGACAACTGGATCAGAAAGAGAAATAATACATGGGCCAAAGCAAAAAACAAAAACAAAAAACAAAACAAAATCAGGCACAGTCTTGGGAAACGAATCCACATACATACTTACACATTTAATTGATGTTAGCTAAAAGCCCCCTTTTAAGGGAAATATTTTCAAAATGAATACCGATATTTAAATCACAGATGTAATGAAGGGTCAAAAATAAAATTAGGAGTGGCAAGGGGGGACACATTTTGAAGCCAGAAAGGAAGACTGACAGTTGAAAGCAGAAAGAAAAGTGTTATGCATGCAACTGCTTAGGTCTTGCTTGACTTTGTGATGACAAATAAACTGTGTCTCTTTTTCTCAGCTCAGTGATTACAGCAAACCCACAGTGCCAGCTTCAGACTGGCAAGGCAACTAGCACTGCACACAAAAACAAATTCAATGGATTTCTTTTTACCTTACATTGATTTAATTGTGAAGATCTATCACAGTCATCCATCATTTGAGGGATATTTCTTCTTTCAAGATAACAAAATAGCAATGAGAAAAGTATGTTCCACATTTGAAACAAAGGTAGATAATGCCCCTTATAAAACTCACCTAGGTTTAAGAGCACCAGTGAAAGAGAAGCACAGCAATGCTATTTGCTACTGAGAGTTATTTTGTCATACTTCATAGACCTCATCCAAGAAAGGTGTTGATACTGCTATTGAATTGTCAGCAGACAATAGTATTTACAGGAGAGGCACTCTCCACCCTGTTTTTTCCTTTAGACCAACATTTCTGATCATCCCCTTCCTCCGCCCGCCCTCCCCCCCCCCCCACAAAACCTGCGCATACATCCCATCCTGTTGATCCAACTGAAATATCAAACAAATCAAGGTAGTTATATTTAAAGAGTTCGGAACCCTCACAATACTTCAATCTGCAGGGCCCTATTCTGATTATTTTAATATTCTATATCTGTCTGGATATTAAGAATTGTAATTTAGACATGACAGTGTTGGGTCAAAGGTCCACTTTTTTATATTTGCGCAATTAGATCTCATCTATCTGGGTTATTAGCCTATTAACTAATAACTATGCACTAAGAATCACTGAGCCTTGTGTGTTTTTTCAAACTAATGAAATAGTAAATGATCTTGTTCCAAAGCAACGTTCATTAGCATGGATGTGCTTTTGAAATACAAAGACCTCATTCTCACAGCACCACTCTGTAAGGGTGTGTCTACACATGCCCCCTAGTTCGAACTAGGGAGGCAAATGAAGCATACCGAAGTTGCTAATTAAGTGCGGGATTTAAATATCCCGCGCTTGATTAGCATATTTGCGGCCGGTCGCCATTTTAAAATGCTGGTGGCCCGAATTAACTCACCGCGTGTAGACGCAGTAGTCTGATCCAAAACCCTTCCCTCGAATTAACTGTTACTCCTTGTGCAATGAGGAATAACAGTTAATTTGAGGGAAGGGTTTTGGATCGGACTACTGCGTCTACACGCGGTGAGTTAATTCGGGCCACCAGCATTTTAAAATGGCAACTGGCTGCGAATATGCTAATCAAGCACGGGATATTTAAATCCCACACTTCATTAGCAACTTCGGTATGCTTCATTTGCCTCCCTAGTTCGAACTAGAGGGCAGGTGTAGACATACCCTATTATATCATCCCAACCCTCCTTGAGATGCAGTCAACTACTGATTTTCCCATGATGCAGATGAAAGCTTAAGATAGAGGGAAAGTAAGAGACTTGCCCAAGGTCATACAGGACATTGCAGCAGAGCTGGAAATAAAAGCCAGATCCTCTAACTCCCTGTCCAGTGACTTAACCTCTGTAATAAAAGGGCCAAGCTCAGCTCTGGAATAATAATAGTATTATCATAGCTCTCTTGATATAACTTTAGAATGATTCACAAGATAGCCAGGAAAGTGCATAGATCTCCCAATGCTGTTTTCTAAAGAAAAACTGAAACCACCCTAAAGCAGTAGGAAATTAGTCCTTGTATACAAAGCAGCATAAATTACTGTACTGTTCATTATAGATTACACACATCAGCCTTTTCACTTAACATAAACAAGACATAAAAGTAGGAGTTAATAGCTCCCAAATCATTTTTCATCCATTTCCTTTTTCTAAAATCAAAGAAAGTGAGAGCAAAGATCCCTTGGAAAAAAGTGGTCCAAGAAATTTGTTAGCAAATAGTAGAGTAACGTGAAGTATCAAGATATCAGAACTGTAGCTTTTACAGTGTTCATCCATTCACTTCTCCCTATTTCCATATAATGTCCAACGATATCAATAGAAACAACACACACATACACAGTATTAGCCCTTTTCCTGCAAGCCAGTGGCAGATATAGGGCAGGGCGAGCAGGGCGGCCGCCCCGGGCCCCGCGCTTCAAGAAGCCCACGCATGCGCCGTGTCAAAGGGGAGGCCCTGAGAAATTGTGCTGCCCTAGGCCCCGCAAAATCCTCATCTACCCCTGCTGCAAGCTGTTTAGTGCAGTGACCTAATGAAGTCACTTGAGCTCTAAACATGGGTGCTGGAATCTAAGTATTCAGGAGGCAAGAGTTGAGCCCAAAGGGAAGGGAAAAATACATTTGGGCATATAGTAGGAAGAACTTTCCTATAGTTTCACTTTTCTTAGTGGTCTAAAACCATGCTCA
Organism: Pelodiscus sinensis; assembly: GCF_049634645.1. Lineage (NCBI taxonomy): Eukaryota > Metazoa > Chordata > Testudines > Trionychidae > Pelodiscus > Pelodiscus sinensis. The sequence continues at coordinate 23,462,509 of NC_134717.1, read as the reverse complement.
GTGAAATGAATTTGGTGATCCTCAGTCCAGTTCACCCTGGACAGGTGTCAATGGAAAATCAAATACTAAAATTCCTCCTGATATTCTTGCTGTCCGTCTCAGCAAAAAAGATCAAGGACTGAATGGGCACTGAGAATACGTGAGCCCTCTCACCACTAGAAGTGGCCTCTCCATGGCACGTTTTTGGCACACTAGTGAGGGCCTGCTATCTTTCATACACACTTATTAAAGCATAAGCTCCCACCCCTTCCCAAATCTTCATCATATTCAAGTCCTTTTAATGTAAGTATTTTAGTGCAGTTTTAATCCTAATGCCAAAACCAAACAAAAACTTCTACATTGTCTCTGTCTACAGGATGCTGTCTTGACATCATTTAATAAAGACAATGTTCATGCTCTCTCTCTTTGTTATCCAGTATTTGGAGTCATGTGAAAAACTTGGCTGAGTATGAAACAACTTCAAAGACACATTTCTGTGCCAGCCAGGATGTATCAAAGTAGGGAAACTAACGACTCAATTCACCTGATCCTACTAGCTGATAGAAAAGTACAGGGAAACTGTTTTATCAATGTACCTTCCTACCATTTCCTTCCTATTCCAAATGCTACTTAAACTATTCTTGCATCCCACCCACCAGGCCGTCAGTCTGTTGCAGTTCTCCACTTTAAGGGATGTGAAAGGAAAAGCAAAGGGAAGCCTTAAAAAGAGAGGCCTGTACACTTCTGTGCAGTTACTAAGCAGTCATATCCTTCTGCTTTCCCCTGAAAAATCAAGTATCACCTTATCGTTTCCTCACCAAGATTAACTCCTGCTTCCTGAAGAGTATTTCTGAGGTAGAAAGCAGAGAGGTGGTGAAAAAAAGGGGAGCTGAAAAGCCCAATCTGTCAAGCTCCATTTTAGAAGAAAGGAAAACTGAAAAGTGAACATATTTAACATGAGCTATTTCCTGCACTCAGGAGGGAAGAAAGCATGCTACTAACTGTGTGCATGAGGAGATCTGCACTAGTGTTATCTCTGACCTGCAGCTTAGCCCTTGTGTCTCAGCTGCCAAAAAGCTCCTATTCAACGTTATGCTGAGTTCATCAATGCTCCACGTGTCAGGATCCTAACAGGAAAAAGCAGGACAGACAGTCACTCTATTCAGCTGCCTGGGGACCCCATGACAACTAAAATCCCCTTGCAGACTGTCCATATCAACCTATAGCAGGTCAGAACATATAACCCCTCTAGAACCACAAGCTCAGACCCACACCCTTTCCCCTTGTCAACACTGTCACTTTAAACAGAACATCTAGTCTTATCACAAAACCTGAAGTAAGTATGACAATTAAGATGGATTGCAAAGCCTGCTTGTGCTTTACAATTAACAATAACTTGGCAGCGTGTCCCACGCAACTGTTGGGTGGTATGGCAAGAACTTTATCCCTGCTTAGTACTGCATTAGCATATTTAGTAGGCTGCAAGACATAATTCCTGAGATATGAACATATTTTGTCTTTTCAAAAATCTGCAATTAAGCTATAATGTGCAGACAGTGTACAATGGGCAATGAACTTTGCAAACCCAGTGCTATAAGGGGAGTGTGCTAAAATGGGCCTTTTACCTCGTGTCAATTATCTGTTTAAGAATGAACCTATTAAATAAAACAAATTTTAGCATAATCTTGAATAGGAAACATCTCAGAAACTATACTTGATATTCAAATCTGGATTCATTATGTAAACAATTGAATGCTTAAACAGGTTTTTTTTTTCCTTAGCAAAGGCTAAGAAATGCTAAGGTATACACAACTTGTTGTCTGCTATTCATTTTAACTTTTTGCCCAATACAGGGGACCCCCAACTTGTGACATGACTGGTTCCCAGACAAGCATCGCAAGTCTGGCGTGTCATAACTCGAACCCTCATTGACGATAGATGCCGTGTGCCATCGTAACTGTGGGCCAAGGACGTAAGTTTTTTTTTTTTTTTGGCTTCTCCTGCTCTTTAAAAAATAGTTGTAAGTGCGGGGGGTTGCAACTCAGGGGTTTCCTGTATCCCCAGATAATGCAAATAGTTTTTGTAGTAAAACAAGCTGATATCCCCATGGTAGCCTTTTCTTTTATATATGAAAACTCTCTTGCTCTCTTTCTCTCACAAACTTCATGTTATTTACACTTATCTTAGCACATCTGCCAAAATAATTAAATGCTTTAGAGGGGTAGCTATTTGGAATGTCCTGACTTTCCTGGTTTCCTATGCCCAGCAAAAGAGAAAACTCAGGACTCGGCCCTCCTCGCTTTTTAAGTATGTTTACAATATACATTATCTGTAAAATCAGACAGGGTTGGGAGGGGCAAAGATCTTTCTGTGATAGCCAGGACATTGTCCTTCTTGACATCTGTGTTGCTGGTGGACAGGATATCCTGCCAAATGTAATAAGACAACTGTGTGACCCACCTTGTGAGAGAGGCACCACTAGCTGATTAGAGCACAGCAGGAGTGGGTGCTGATTCTTCTAGCCCTGAGCTGCATCCTCTACACAGAGGGGGAAAAAAAGAAAGAAAACTCCCTTGCAAAAGGGAAAAGGGAGGAGGGAGGCCTAGTTTAGGTGAGTAGCTCAGCTTCGATAAGAGAGAGCAGATGAGAGTAACAAATGCAATTTCACATACAAAAGCTTTTTTCATAAAACCAGCAGAGTAATGGATTAAACCACCTGGCAATCCTGGCAAGAAAAGACAAAAATCTTAGGCTGTGACAAACCAAACCAGGTGTAACAGGTATAAAACTTTTGCTTTCCAATAATACCCCTCTCTTCCCTGGAATGCATTGACAGGTGCAGAAGTTCAAGTTACAGTAGGGAAGTGGCAAATAAATACACAGCATTAGTGTCTGACGTGCTTGCTGAGCAACCGGGGATGTTAATAACTGGCAAGGTACACTAATCTCTGATTGCAACATTTGGTTTACCTTAATCTGGAGGGACAGCTGTATTAAAGAGGGAATTATACTAATCAGTTCAAGGCCCTTGCATATAAAACTTCCCATTAGGCTTAAAGTACAACAGCTTACGCTCATTCTCTAGGAGCCTTACATCTGGTTCTGAATAAGGCTGTCTCTCATTTGAAAGGTACAAACTGAAAACAAGGGAGGGGGGAGGCTGACAGTTGCTGGAGGATGGTTGATAGAAGAACAAGCTACTAATTCTTTGAAATTTTTTGCAGCACAAAACTAGCTGTAAGGCATCTTAATACTAAAAAAACAGGCATGTGTTATCAACCCTAGGCCATTTTTTCCTGTTACCGGAGGTGACCAACATAAAATAAAATTGATGATGTCAGTCAAAAACAGCTAAGCACAAAGCTTGGCTTTGTTATCTTAAGTCAGAAGGTATGATAGGCCATGCCATATGGCTTTAATCCTCCTATATCTTCCATCACCTAACAGGCAACCTTCATGTAGCATGACCTTATTTGGCTGGTCTCAGGTTAGGGCTGCCCAAAGGGGATTTTTCAGTTTCTGCTATATCCAAAGGTTTATGTTGATTTTTTTTTTTTTTGAGCCCTGCAAACTATAAATCCGACTGATTACTCTGCACTCTTTTGCTTGACTGAGCCTTTACAATCAGACATCCCCGTTAACAATAAGCTCCTAATGAATCAAACATCTATGGCATTAGTTTCACCTAGCTGCCTCTTTCCCATGCACTGCAGCTCTTTGTCAGACCTGGCTTGATGAGAAAAGCTAGTGACACTTGGTGCACCTATTGATAAACAATTCAGTAATGAGGGGCATAACAAAAATTACCTAAAACAACCTGATTAAAAATGACAGGCAAAGGCTACTAGAGCTTCTCAGCTAAGGTAACTCTTGGACTCTGGGCTTGTACAAAGTAATTTGGTGCAACAAAATTCTTTCTAAAACTACAGTTTTACACTGATCTTGTTCTGTTATTTTATTTTATCTAGAAATAAAATAAATGTTAAAACAGAAATATTCCATGATATTTTATATCAGATTCATCCTTCTTTAGGAACTTTGTGGCTCAATGTATTGTTTTTCCTCTTAAATTCTACACTGATAGTAAAGTCAGTGCTATTCGTAGTTTAATTTATTAATACTCAGGCTTTTACTTTCATTGTTTAAATGTTGGTTTTGTTGCTTAAAAGCATATGTGGGCTATAAATAAAGGATAAATAAGCTGTGAAAATGAAAGCTGGCTCCAAAGGCTAACAAAATGGAAAGACTGCACCAAGCTCCTAAGATGAACCCAGGGATCTCTCAATAAGTCTAGGGGGAAAAGGGTTAGAAGAGTACACACTGCAACTCTCAAGCAAACTTTGAAACAGGAGTGCAGAAGCATAACAGTATTTGATTCAAAATCAAAAATGTCTGGGTTTTGCATTTGTGTAGCAGCATGTTGGGAGGGTTTCAATCAGTGCACAGATGCACTTGAAAATCAAATATGGACATGGGGAATGTTTTTCTGATATAGTAAATGAGGACTGATGACATGTTTACTCTTTGCAGATGGATGGACCCAGTACAAACTATATTCTGCAAAGAAACAATATCCACCATTTGCTGCTTTCTAGAGCTGCAGCAAAATGGTGGCATAGATAGAATGCACACTTCTCTCTATTCCTCACACATGCTCCCTACCTGGTTCGTGATCCCGACACTCTCTGAATGTCACTTCAGTGTTGTATATTTTATTTTTAATAGTTTTGGGAGAAAGGAATTATTTAAAGGATGTGGAACAAGACTGTGGTTTGAAAATAGCAGCTTATTTTCTTACTAGGTAAAAGGCAAAAGACAAAAAATACCAAAGTGAAAAGGATTTCAATCATAAACATGTATTTTTATTGTGAAAAATGTATTTTTTCTCAGAATTAATATGCACAGTTGGAATGGCTGGATGAATGGCTGAGTCCAATGTTCATCTGGTGTAAATCATCAAAGCTTTGTGAATGTCCATTATGCCAATTTATACCAGCTAAGAATCTGTCCCTAAGTTCCTGGAAATGTGTAATTTACAGTTCAGAAGTAATACATACCAAATTATGCTGGAGATTATGACAATTTAGAGAGATGTTAGCAATTTAAAAAAAATATATAACAGTAGTTGCTGACAATCACAAGTGGCCAAATATAACGTACTCATCTGAAAGCCAACTTTGGTTAAAAAAAAAAACTTGGAATTTTTTGATAAATAGTTAAGTTTTGGCTCCTCCCTAGAAATAAAATATATATATCAGAATTTGGAAAATGTTCACAAAAGATTACTAAAACCTATAAACCAATCAGCAATTAAAGAAACACATGAATTAATATGAATGTTATGAGTTTGTATGAAAGTAGTTTATGTTAAAATCAAACTTTATAGATATTTGTCTTCCACTACTGATTATTAATAATAAGACTATTTTCCCTTATACTTGCAGCATGAACACAGAATGCCAAAGCTAATTTTCTTGTCAACTTAAGCATTATCTAAAGAATTGCAAATACAATTGGATACACAGGACCTAAGCCTGTTCTGACATAGACTAGTTTTACAGCAGCATAACTCTATTGTCAGATTTACACCAGAATAAATGAGGTTTGAATCTGGTTCTGAATTATTAGAGAGCCAGAGATCTGATAGTAAAAATCCAACTAAAAGTACATAAATCTGCAGGTTCTTTTGACCCTGCAGTTCCTGGCACCATACCAAGTAGAAATCTGCAGTTGCACTTTCTGTGATTCTAACACCTTGTTATCATTATGGAACATAACAAAAACCTATATTGAGTTATCTAAATGAAATAAATTTACTGAACTTCCACTGCTGGATTTTATGAGAGGTTTGTATGCTGTAAGTAAGATATAAAAAAAATCTTTTTAACAAGTTTGAGCAAGCATCTGTTTAAGACAGAAGACCTTATTTTTATGTACTTTAAGACTACTTTGCATCACCTTGCCCCAATTTAAGGCCCCTTTATGCTGTCAGAATGGTACAAAAGGACCTCATAGAAAGACGGATTAGGACCCAAAAGTGTGAGGGAGAAATTCTGCTCTCAAATACATCTTTGTGAATCTAGAGTAACACCATTCTCTTGAATGGAATTACTCCAGCTTTACAATAACGCAAATAAGAACAGCCAGTTAAAGAAGCTGGCTATATTTCCAGAAGAAAACTCTAATAGTTTAATTAGATGTATAACAAAATAAAATTCCCGATAAAGGTAAATTAATATTTAACACATAGCTGTGTTAAAGGCTGTGTTCATTTTAGGAAATGTTCATGCAGGATGAAGTCAGTTTGTATTTAATATGTACTAAAAAGTAAAATTCACACACGCAGTCCCTGCATAAAGGCCAAGGGCATCGGTAGAGCCATGTCACATAGCAACTCACTGAACTGCTGTAATTTGTGCCAGTCTCCAGTCAGCAAAGGCTCAAGGAGCTGCAATGGCATAACACCATCTCCTTGCTTTCTTACCACCAGATCTGTGCCAATGATAACTCCTGCCAGATCAGAGAATACAGACAGACCTATCATTAGAGTGTGACATGTGAGTGATCAGGCCCTGGATAGGCCAGTAGCCATTATGTCATGCCATTTGCCATGTTAGGCTAGTTGGATTATATATCTTGGTGAGAGTGACAAAACAGTGACTCGAGCCCTGTTTTGTCAGAAATAAGCATGTTGTCTTTTAGGGCATGTCTACACTAGGAAATTATTGTGAAATCTCTTATTTTGAAATAACTCCTGAAATAACTCTTTCGAAATAGCACATCCTCACTACGAGGCAGCATCAAAAAACAGAATTCTTTTGAAATAGTGTGTCCACACTGATTGGAGCCTGCATTGCATATAAAGCCCCCAGAAGCATTCCAGAGAGGAAACCAGGACAGTGGATACTTCTCCTAGCTGCTTGCTGAGGCTAGCTGAGACGTGATTAAAGGGATCCTCTCTGCAGCTGCATTTCACATGCAGCTTCTCCACTGCCTACCCCCTCATGGGACACCAAACTCATGCCATGTGCTCTGGTTGCCCTTGTGGATGCCACAGCACTGACTACATGGAGCTAGAGCTGCTGCAAAGCAGTGCAGGCTCACGCACCTCATGGCACAGTTGATCCACACTAGCCATGTGCTGCATCAGGACCACAACAAGCAGCCTGGACCAGGGGACCTCTTTACGTAGGCTCTGGCCCTCCCGATGCAGCAAATGATCCTCCATCCCCTGCACACTGTGGAATGCCGCTTCTGGTGGAGAGAGACCTATTTCAACTGGTGAGACCGGATCTTCCTGCAGCAATGGGATGACCACCAGTAGCTCCAGAACTTCCACATTCAGAAGACCACCTTCTTGGAGCCCTGTGAGTGGTTCACGCCCTGTCTTCAGGTGACAGGACACCCATATGCAACGTGCCATTGCCCTGCAGAAGTACATCACCATTGCCCTGTGGAAACTCACTACTCCAGACAGCTATGCTCCAGGGGGAACAACTTCAACATGGGGAAATCCACAGTCACGGACACACTCATGCAGGTAGTCAAGGCTATCAACACTGTATTGCTCCAGACAATTATCACTCTGGGGAACATCAACCCCATTGTTACTGGCTTTGCTGCTATGGGCATCCCCGACTGTGGAAGGGAGGTGTCATAGACAGCACCCGCATCCGCATGCTAGCCCCCGACCACCCTGCTTTGGACTATATAAACAGGAAGGCATACTTTTTGATGGTACTGCAGGCCCGGGTGGACCACAAGGGACAGTTAACAGAATCAACTTTGGCTGGTCTGGGAAGGCGCAAAATGCCCGCATATTCTGAAACTCAAGCCTGTTCCAGAGAATGTATGCTGGCACATTTTTCCCTGACCACACCATCAGGGTCAGGGATGTGGACATGCCCATGTGAATCCTGGGCAACACAGCCTACCTCTTGCCTCCCTGACTGATGAATCCCCACAGCCTAGAGCCACCAAGGAGCATTTCAATGCCAGGCTCAGAAGGTGCTGCATGTTGGTAGAATGTGCCTTCAACTGCCTAAATGGGGGGTTCAGAAGTCTCCTCACCCGCCTGGACCTCAACAATCAAAACATCCACTAAGTGGTGGTGGCCTGCTGTGTGCTCCACATATGTGACAGCAAGGGAGAGACTTTCCTGACAGGGTGGGGGGGCAGAGGCTGATCGGCTCGCCAGGGCTTACAAACAGCTGGACACTGCTTCCATACAGAGACCACATCGGGGTGCGTGCTCACCTGAGAGGCCTTGAGAGAGAGTTTCAGCCAAAGCCACACATGAGACTCTTTCCTGTGCCTCCCCACAAATGGCCTCTGCATTGCCCATGTGTGCCTTTCCTCCACCAATCTTCCTTTATCCCCTCCCATCCCTGGTCCCCTCCCCTGCAGAGCAAATAAAAAAGCCTTTGTTTTAACAAAGGACTCTGATTTTTTTATTAGGGGGAAATACAACAGGAGAGACCGAGGAAAGAATCTGGAATGGGGAAGAGAGCTGGGACTGGTGCTTGCCTGGGGTACCTTGGGAGGCTTCAGCTGTCTGGGAGTTCCCACCACCATGTCTTCAGGGACCCTGGCAGCTCCTAGGGAGGCTGGGAGGATAAGTCAGGGGGTGGAGATAGGGAGCGGGGGAAGTCTATGGGGGTGGCTGGTGGCCTACTCCATGATTAATGTTATTGAGGAGCATGTGGCCTTGTGCTGGCTCAATAGCTTCCTCTGTTCCTGGTTAGCCTGGCACGCCTTGCAGTCGGTGGCCCATTTGAGGCACTCCTTATTGAAGCCCCATATAAGGGACTGGAGGCAGTCTATCTGGTCCCACAACAGGTCTTTCCTGGTGCACTTCCTCTGGCAGATCTCATGGAGTCAGGAAGATGGCATGGAAAGTGATGGACATGCCACACTCAGTGGGGTCAGTAATGAAGAAAAGTGACAAGGGCAGTCATCCCTAGAGACACTGTGCATGAAGCCTGGCCCTAATCTCCGAGCCGACACTGAAGGTCTCAGTTCAATCAATGGTGATGTGCTTCAAGCAAGGCCATCTGTTCCCTAGACAGCAGGGACTTTCCTGTAGGGGCATGGACATCCAAGGGGAGCATTGCTACACCCTGCCCCAGGGATAAGCAGGCATGGGAATGTGCTGGCCAGGCCAGGAGCCTGCAAGCAGGATGGGGGAGCTTGGCCTCCTGTGTCCCAGATGTGCCGAGTCTGGCAGTGGTGGTGTCCCGCAGAAAGAGAACTTCTATCCCTGCACGCTGGAGGAGGGGACAGATGTTGGGGGAGGTGTGTGTAAGTGGCAGAGGCTATTTTCCTGAGAGAGTAGTGCTGGGGTCCCCTCCTCTTCCTGCCCCCATCAGGTTCCCATGCAGGGGTCTCTACCACATCACCGCACTTGATGAGGAGTGGATGCTGCCTGAGTGCAGCCATAAGCCTGTGCTATGTGTTTCCATGACCCCAGCCTCCCTAGTGGTGGCTTGTTGTGGAAAGGTGCCCCCCCCCCCCCACAGAGCCTGGAGTAAGGCAGGCCTCTCCAGGAACATTGTGAGAATGAGTGATAGGTTCCTGTGTGGCAGCCTCATGGGGCTGAGTGCTCTGGACGGGCTTTCCATGTGCATCCCCCTCCCCCCCATGCACAGTGCAATCCCCAGGCCAAGAATACTGAGAGAAGAGAGCAAAGCCCCTCACAGCCTGTAGCCTGTCCAGTGTGTGTATAGGGAATGTCATAGAAGTTACCTGAAGTGCCTTCCCCAGGATTGTCTGAGCCCTGGGAAACATCCAGGGCGGAGGACTGGCTTCAGGCTGAGGATCAGCTTCTGACTGGTGGGCATAGTGTCCTGGCTAGCCTGCACCTCTTATTCCTCCTCCACCTCCTCTTCCACAACCCCACCTTCATGGAGGCTGATGCAGGGTGTGTCCTGGCTGGAGTCGACAATGATGGAGGGGGGAGGTTACCGGTCTCCCTCCCAGGATGCCATCCAGATGCTCATAAATGTGGCAGGTGTGCTGTGACACCCCAGAGCATGGACTTTGCTCCCTAGCCTTGTGAAGGCCTGCCGGAGTTCTTTAATTTTCATCCAGACCTGGTCTAGCATCCTGCTGTACCCTTTCTCTGCCAGGCTGGTGACCATCTGGCCATACACATTGGCATTCTGCCTCTTGGTGTAGCAATCATGGATGTTGCTTTCCTTCCCCTAGACCTCAATAAGATCCAGGATCTCCACACCAGTCCAGGCCAGTGCCCTCTTTCACCCCTGGCTAGGAGGATCAGAGGTTGCTGCAGGCATGCTGGCAGCTGAGGGGGACACAGAGGGAGCACTGGGGTAATTCAAGGCTCCAATGCAGGCTACTGTGTGTCATGGGGCTAGCAGGGCTCTCCTTGTGCCACAGCAATGGTGCCATTTGAGAAGATGGGGGTGGGCAGCAACCAGGTGTGTGAGGCAAATAGAGAATTCAATCACTTTTCCCTCCCCCCCTCAGCAGCCAGGGAATGGGATGAAAAGAAAACTGCTGCTGCCCCCCTCCTGAAATGGTGCCCTTGTGCCACAGGCCCTTTCCCTTCTGGCTACAGCTTTAAACTCTGCAGGAGAATGGTAGCAGTGGAGTTGTCAGATGAACTTGTGGCCGTTCTGGCCGTACAACTGAGAGAGGCCTCTGGAGGCCAATTATTTCAAAATAGCAGCAGCTGAGCATCCACATTAATGCTATTTCAAAATAACAGTTTTGAAATAAGCGTTATTCCTTGTAACTAGTAGGGCTTGGTAGTGTGGATGCTCCGCTTGTTATTTTGAAATAACTCCCTAGTATAGGCCACTTACTCTCCTTCACCTGAAAGCAACGCTAACTGTGCTTTATAGTTCATGCTGTCACCATCACCACTGTTCTCAGGCTATTAAAAGCTAGCCAATCTAAATAGTGAATTTACATGTATGTGAGGAACATACATTCATTAAGCTGGTTCCACACATAAGGCCCAACTTATTTTAAAAAAAAATAAACATTCTAATTGTAAATTTTAAAGTATTTGATATATTTGGCCTGAATCTGTTGTCATTTACATAGATGTAAAAAAGACATAACTCCACTTTAGTCAATGGAGTCACTCCTACATGAGGTCAGAATTAGGCCTAACAAAAATAAGTTTAAGCCAGATCCTCACCTCCAGTACTGTTAATCATGAGTGGTGAGTATCCGAGTCAAAGGAAGGCAAAGCCTTCCCATACTGGCAGGTGTTGCCCCGCCCACACTCTGCCCCCATGTTCTTCTGCTTCAGTGTGGTTTCCTCCAGTCTCCCAGGGCTGCCCAGAGATCAGCTGCAATGAGGCTGGGGCCGGGCACCATCTGCCCTCCTTTTTCTCCAAAGCTGGAAAGGCTGGGGGCCTGCCTGTACAGGGGGTGGGGGCTTGGCTGCTATGGAGGAGCCTTGGGAAGAAGGGGTGGGGCTGAGAGCTTGCCTCCCCAACCCTCCCTAGGTGCACCCATCACCCAAGCTGTTAATGGATTTGTGCCAATTTACAGCAGCTCAAGACCCGGCTCTTTCTTTTTATACATAGGAGATACTCATAAACTAAATCACTCCTATCAGTCCTGAGGATGACAGAATATAGACAACTTCAGTGTGATTCTGAAGACAAAGTCTCCTCTTAGATAACATCTATAGGCTAGACAGCTCCATACATTTTATTGGGCCAAGGTATCCATGGGTAAGACAAGGCCCTAACATATAGAAGATGCCAGGAAATTTAGAAGCCTAGTCCTAAGAAGAGTTACAAGTATATCACCTCACTTACTATAACAAATTACTATACAGGAAGTTTTCTCTAAGGATGAGTACATCTCAAAAGATTAAGAATTTAGTTTATACTAGGATTTGCCTCCAAACTGCAGGGACCTGTTTGGACTCTTGTGCTGGTTAGGGAAGCTCTGTTGGTTACTGCAACAGAACAGAATCATTGGAATATAAAAATATAGCAACCCTTTCTCCTCATCCCCCTAGGAAGCTTCCAGGCCATCCCCCACATTTCCCGGAATGTCCCATGCACTGGACAGAAGGAAAGCTGGAACAATCCTCCAGGAAACTCCTGCTTTGTGAGAGGTGAGTAGGTGCAAAGGAGCCAGAGGGCAACAGTGGACTGGGCCCCCAGGGAACGGGATGAGAAAGACAAAGTGCCTAAAGTTTTTCATGACAGTAAAAGGCTTTTCTGCCTCCTCCACTCCGTTACTCTACCATTCACCCTGTTCACATCCTACACTGGTTCAACTCCCAGCACCATACGTAACACACTGACTTGATAACCTGAAGAAGAGGTCAGTCCTGCTTTGGACCTGACATGAACTGTCAGAGGAGGGATGTCCCTCTCCTGCAGACCTTATATACACATTTGACGTAACCCTTGTTGCTCATTTAAGAAAACAGAAGTGGAGGAGGATTGCTTAAAGTTAGGTGTTAGATCCATAAATAAGGGTACATCTATACTGCACGCTTATTTCAAAATAAGCTATTCCGGAATAGTTATTCCAAAATAGCTTATTTGAAATTAGCACATCTATACTACAGGAAAGCCTCAAAATTAGTCCAAGGCAGGTTTCCCTAATATAGATGTGCTATCTCGATTTAGAGCCCAAGGAGGCACTGGAGAGGAATAACTGAGAATGACCCTGGTGAGGAGCTATTTTGAAATAGCAGAAGTGAAGTATCTACACTCCATGGCTGTGTCTAGACTGCATCCCTTTTCCGTAAAGGGATGCAAATTAGACACATCACAATTGCAAATGAAGCGGGGATTTAAATCCCCCCTGCTTCATTTGCATAAACATGGCTGCCGCTTTTTTCCAGCTCGGAGCTTTGCCGGAAAAAAGCGCCAGTCTAGACGGGGATCTTTCGGAAAATAAATCCTTTTCCGAAAGATCCCTTATTCCTCTTAAAATAAGGACTAAGGGATCTTTCGGAAAAGGCGTTATTTTCTGAAAGATCCCCGTCTAGACTGGTGCTTTTTTCCGGCTCGGAGCTTTGCTGGAAAAAAGCGGCAGCCATGTTTATGCAAATGAAGCAGGGGGGATTTAAATCCCCACTTCATTTACAATTGCGATGTGTCTAATTTGCATCCCTTTTAGGGATGCAGTCTAGACACAGCCCATGAGGTTTACAGATTTCAGAAGAAGCCGCCTGTTATTTAGAATTTATTTTGAAATAATGGAATGGCTTTGTAGATGTTCCCATTGTTATTTCTAAATAACACTAGTTATCTCAAAATAACAGTGCAGTGTAGACGCACCCTAATGCATGAGATTTTCAAAGGTGCTGAGTAACTTCTATTAGCTTGAGTAGGACTTAAAGGAACTCAAATAATTTGGAAAAATCTGCCCATTCATTTAAATGACTTGTAGATTTGGGTGACTTTCTTTAGGCATCTAGGTTTGCAAAAGTTACTGTTTTTTCCCTCTCTTAGTCATAAAACATTTGGCTACTCCATCAACTTATTGAACTAGTAGAAAACACACAATGGCTACGTCTAGACTGGTATTATTTTCCGCAAATGCTTTTAACGGAAAAGTTTTTCCGTTAAAAATATTTCCACAAAAGCACGTCTAGATTGGCATGGATGCTTTTGTGCAAAAAGTGGTTTTGCGCAAAAGCATCCATGGCCAGTCTAGACACAATTTTGCGCAAGAAAGCCCTGATCGCCATTTTCACGGGCAAAAGCATTTGCGCAAGAGGGCTTTTGCCCGAACGGGAGCAGCGTAGCATTTCCGCAAGAACATTGACAATTTTACATGAGATTGTCATTGTTCTTGCGAAAATTCAAGCGGCCAGTGTAGACATCTGGCAAGTTTCTCCGCGAAAGCAGCTGCTTTTGCGGAAAAACTTGCCAGTCTAGATGCAGCCATGATGATCTGACATTGTAGCTAGCCCTGGAACTGAATTAGTTTTGAAATCTTTAATTCTAATTATATAGCATATTATGTCACCTGTTTATATTCAACAATGTGTTATTAATTCAGAATGTAGCCAAAGTTCATAGTTCAGGTTGAGTGGTAAGGTGTACATTATATGGGATAATAGTAAAGATTTCTCTACCACTGTTTCTGGAAACATTAAGTTGGCTTGAAAGGAGAGATGTTAAATTTTGATTAATCAGCTAATCAAGTAGTCAATGGAATTTCCATCAACTACTCAATTAGGCAATAAGGGGGTCGTGGGGTGCTTGCTATCCCTGCTGCACCTCTGCCTTTTAACTGTGGTAAGAGCTGCCTTTGGCTCTTACTATATTTAAAAGGCAGAAGAGCAGTGGGGGGACACAGGGTACATGGAAACTCAAGCAGTCCTCGCTTGCCCCAGGTTCCCCACTGTGCCTCTGTCTTTGCAATGTAGCAAGATCCCAACGCTCTTGCTACATTTCAAAGACAGAAGTGCAGCAGTCAGAACCTGGGACTGCTTCAGACCCCACTCATGCCATTTACACGTTGTGCCTCTGCCTCCCTGCGGAAACAGTGCTGCAAGGAGCATGCTTTAAAGCCAGCTCTCCCCGCCCCCCCCCCCCCCCCGCACCAACTCCTGCTCCCTCCCCCACACACACAGTGCCTCTCGTTGATAGAGGCAGCAGGGAACAACTAGTCGAGTCACTACTTGACTACCCAATAAGCATATTATATCCCTGCATAAAGTAGTGCAACTCCATAAAGCAGAGATAGTTCTGTTGGTTAAAAGGTACTTTGTATTACCGTAAATTTAGGGAACTAAGTTACGTCATTATAAGGTACCATTATGCTGGTATAAGTGTAGATGTATATATACATAACTATTTTTTAAGTTAAATTGGTACAAAAGCTACATGTAGATCTGACCTAGATGAAGAAAAATGTATGTCTTGATGCATCCCTTAACTGCACTTTGAGCCTTTCAGGCTTTTGAGATGCTTTTGCAGTAGAAGAATTAGACTATGGACATTGTAAAATGCATTTTCCAGGGATTAGACTCATTTGGTGTACATTGTCAACCTTAACTTTTTTCAAAGAAAAAAAAGGATTTAATGAAGTCCTAATTAATCTTGCATCCCAACACACTCCTGTTGAATTCTTTAGCAAAGACCCATATTCCTAAAATAAGGGATTTCTAACAGCTATTTCCCATTGGGTATAACTTTCGTCGTCCTTCCTGCTCATCTTCAGAAACAATTTCAGTCAGAGCTAGAAGTGTAGTGAGAAACCCTGCTTAGAATCTCAAATAATTCCTGCCTATTCATTCATTCATTCATTCATTCATTACCTCTCTAGCCAGAGAATGTGCAGTTACTAGAATTTTATACAATTAGTGCTCTGAGAGTGCTTTAAATGCAAACCTGTAAGAGGAAAGTAAAAACAAATCAAAGTTAATTGTGACTGGCTGGAACAAAATGCTTAAATCAATATGACGACGGCTCATCTGCTCGTCATTTAGCCATTACCTGGGAGACGAACACCTCCTGCTGTGCCTGATTTTTGATACAGATTTACGACTGCCTTGATTTTGCAGATACATGCTAAGCCAAAGACATCCCAGACTCCCTCCGTCATTATACTGTTTGCCCTTAATATCTTCTTTTATTCATTTGTTCTTTATGTATCTTTCTTTGTTAGAAAGACATGAACATGTGAAAACTTGGGCATTCAGGAAGTTTAAACGGGAGAAGGGGGGCGGTAAGAGCAGAAGACATCATCTTCAGCTTGTATTACATATTATTTTTCCTCCATGAAACTGAACAATTCTCCAAACAAGCAAACTTGTGCTAAAAATATAAGAGAGAGAGAGAGAAAACCCATACATTTCTAAATGAAAACTGGAGAGAGGGGGGCTCACATTGCTCCATTCAACTGCGAATGAATTTCAGAAGATTTCTATACAAAATACAAAAGTCACTTTAAAAATGTTGCAAGTACAAAATTAGTAATAAAAGCTTCATTGTTTGGTGTTTAACACATTCAATGACTAAGGATGTAGAGAATACAACAAAGGGCATTCGGATAACCCTACAGAGATCTGTGGCCCAATTCTTATCTCACAACAGCAGAAATCAGAAGTCTAGTCAAGTCAATGGAGTTACACCCATGTTCAGGAGGTAAGAACTAGGCATTTTTATATTTGGGATTTGTTGAAAACAACAGAACTTTCTCAAAAGTGTAGCCTCTAGGTTTTAATGGTAATACCACTTAGCACTTTAAAGCAAATGGCAGGGTAAGTAAAAAAATATAATAAAGATTTTAACTCATAACAAAAAACTGCCATTTTATATATTACTATATCTTCTTTTAGGGATATCCACCATAAAACCAGACTTAGTGCCATCTCTGGGAAAAAAGCTTATTATACATACATTTACACATACAAACATTTGAGGGTTATGTAAATCCCTTTATATCTTTTCCCTAAATGGTTGTTAATATAACATATGCTGTAGCCCAGAACCACCAGAGTAGCTGTGGTTTTTACATGATAAAGACCATACAACCATACAATCAAAGCATCTCGAGATATATCAGACTTGAGAAAAAATTAATTTCTGGCAAGTTTATTTAATAATCAACTATTTTTCTATTTTTACTGTACTGTACATACCCAATATTTATTATAAATAAGTCATCATAGAATAGTTAGAAGATCAGTAAATTCTGGATTAAGCCTGCTCATGTCATTTCCCTCCCACTTTACTTATCCCACAAGGTTAAACATGGAAAATGTTAATAACCTGCAGGGAACATGAGTAAAATAGAGTGTAAACAAGTATGGAAAACCAATGAGAAAACTGTTATGGAAGGAGTTGAATGGCAAAGTGCAAAGGGCTACAGGAAAATTGTGATGCTATACAAAAGACAGGAGAATAAGAAAGATCTGATACAACAGATATCCAGGTTTAATCTATCAACTTGCTGTTAGCTAGCATTTCACCTACCTCCCCCTCAATACATTCATTTTTTGTTATGATAAAGGACATTCATAACAATGTTATAATGACAGTAAATGTAGGATTTAAGGTATATAAAACCTTTACCCAACATTAAAAAGCCACCAAGGGGGAGTTACCTTGCACAAGGTTCTATTTAGGAATGGTTCCACTCTTTCACTCTCTGACTGCAAATCAGCATTTTTAGTGGACAATAGGCTCAGCAGTGGCCTTATGATTGCCTCTTTTCAAATGGAAATGGCTATCCTAACTCCTCTGCCAGGTTTTTCTTACCAGAGCACAAATTGCAGTTTACAAGGCTCTGAGGGGGGAAAAAAATCTTAGCTGAATATCTTTTTTTTTATTCGACAAACTGACATGTAAATTACCCTTTAAGTGCTCCACTCTAGGGCTCTGATCATCTCCTAATTGTCACAGTCAATTGTAGCCAACAGTCTCTTCAATCCCAAGCGCTTTGACAACAAGCATAAGGATCAAAGCAGAATCAGCTCCCTTCAATATCCTTCTGTTTAGGATGCTACAGAAAGCCTGAAAAAGAAAGGTGTAAGGGCATTACTGTAGAAGAAACTGAGAGTAGGAAGTACTATAATAGTCATTTTCTCCTTCTCTAATATTATATATCCTTACACGGTCTGTTATCACATTTTCAGCATGAATACATAAACATCCTTGAGAATAAATAGGATCTGGAAATGGTTGCAATATACATTTCCTTACCAAAATGAACACACTATGCATTTTTACCTCCCCTCTGAAGAGTAACATGATGGTAATCATTTTTTAAAAAACAACTACTTTATTTTTTCTCAAAACTGTAACAAATTTTATCATTAAGATTAGGCTAGAGGCCTGATTCTGATCCCATCTAAGCCATTGTGTATCAGGAATAACTCCCCAAAAGAGTTCTTTTGGAAAAAGGCATGTGTGGACGAGGAAGAGGGAGTTCTTTTGAAAGAAGAAGAAAGAGGAAAAAGCACAGGTGCTCTGGTGACCACTCTGCCAATAGTAATCACAACTTAAATGCGAGGTAGCATCCATCCAATGTTGACGCTATCTTTCAGAAAAGCAGATAGCTTTTTTGATGCGCTTTTGTGTATGGATGCGCTCCTTCAGAAGAAGCTTTTTTGGAAGATCTCTTCTGAAAAAAGTTCTTCCAAAAGAAGCCTGCAGTCTAGACATAGCCACCATCTCTCAGATAAACATATTACAGTTAATTTCAATGGCCAGGAATGTTCATGTTCTATTAACATCTTGAATACCTTTTAAAAATACTCAAGACAACTACTAAAATCAGGTGCTTAACACAGATGGACCACAGTTGCACTTTGTATATGTTAGGTAAGACAAAATTTGCTTCATAAGAGTCTCTGTTACTGTTTTTAATGTGTGTAACTGACATAATGAATGAAATAGGGATTTTTTCAAAAATCAGCAGAATTGGTAGTCACTATTGTACAGGTTAGTTGATTAAATCAAGTAAAAAGAATAATAAAAGTGTATTGAGTGCCCAGTTCTCACAGCTTGCCTTGCCTACAGTTACTTTGGGCTTATACAGAGCCAGTTTAGAAACATGCATAATTGCTTATGGTCAACAACATGTCACTGCCAGATCACACATTAAACAGATACCCACTATTATTATAAGAACAGCTTCCTTGACCTCATATTTTGGTCTGGCTCAGGATTCCTGTACTTTACCAGTTTGGTTTCTTACACTATGCCAACCTTGTGTCTGTACATGTCATTTTCTACTAGTGTAAGTGACCAGTGCAATCGAAAGCTTACTATAAAATGCACATTTGTGCATATGAATAGAATAAATTTAAGAAATATGATCATAGCTGCTCCTGCAATGTTTTTTTAAACACAGTCTATGCTTTTATATTATAGTTAAGGTACAGTGTGTGTTATTTGGCAGAGGAATCTGACTTGAAAATGCAAAAGGTTTGGGCAACCACACATTTGGAAGTAGAAATCTTTCCTTAAAGCATGCTTTTGGTTTTTAAACATAGCAAAATTTCTGGAAACTTCAGTTGCTCAAAGTCTGCCAAAACTTCAATCATATTTAACATATTCTTGGGACTTACATATAATGTTTCTGGTAATAAACAACATCTTGTTTAGAGTGGCATGGTGGAAGAAAAGGAGGCAAGTACTCTTCAAGAGTCAAAACTCTAAATATATTAAAAGTAAAGTGTATTTCCCTTAAAGCTAGAAACTCAAACCAAAAAAAACCTTTCACAATTTGTTGTTAATAAAATCAGAAAGTAATTTGCACTTCAAACTCACAACAGCTACAATTACAAACTTAGTTCTTTATAACAATTAGTTATATCACAAAATAAGAAAAAATTATCGCCCATAAAGCATGCTATCATTTTTAGTAATAAAAGGAAGACGATAATATATGCCTGATTCAGTAAGGGTACATCTGCACAGCAGGGCTAAAGTCGAATTAAGCTACACAACTTCAGCTATGTCAATTGCGTAGCTTAAGTCAAAATACCTTAATGTGGCTTTTGGCACCGTCTACACAGCAGGAAGTCGAAAAAGAACACTCTTCCTTCAACTGCCCTTATTCCTCATGAAATGAGGGTTACCAAGGGTCAGAGTAAGAAGTACTCCAGCTCAACATTATTTTGAAATAAAGGCTTGTCGTGTAGACCTGCTCTTTGTTATTTCGGAATAATATCAGGTATTGCGAAATAATGCTGCTGTGTAGACATAGCCTAAACTTAACATAGGGTATGTACAATATAAATGCATATCTATAGCAGTAGCTTTGTATTTACACTTTTTTTTTTAAGCAGGAATGGAAATGCATAAAAACACTTTTTTCCATAAGATCTCATTCTGCGAAATATTCACACCTTAAATATATGCAAAAATCATCTCCACTAGCCAGCCATTTCAGTGCACTCATCAAGAATATAAGACCAAAATAATTTTGAGAAATAGAAATGGCACACAACAGCCAGTAGAGATATACTACCTATGAGATCAACCTCGCCAGGATATTGTGAAGCTTAATGAATTGTTTCTGAAGTACAGAAAGTAATTCAGATGATCAGCTCAATTCATTATTATCTTACCTTGACTTTGCCATATCGCCTTCTCTTTTATTTCAATAATGCATTTTATTTAGAAAACCCCAAACTCTAGACATAGCCTAACAAATGATAGTTGGGATCTAGTGAAAGTGAATCATTGGAGAATAAAACTGTATAATGGCTGTACTGATCCTGCAGCTTTTTCCCATGCAATTTATTCCAACAGAAGTTACACATGCAAAAAGAATGAAAGACCAGGTCCTTATCTTCACAGATGTGATTTCTTATTATAGTTTCTGACATAGCAAAAGATGTGTAAATCAGTCTATAAATGGAAACAAATATAGTCTAGTCGATAAGCCTTGGGAGTGAAGAGAGTGGGGTTCCATTCCCAGCTCAGACAGTGATGTGCTAGGTGACCTGGAGCAATTCACTTAACCTCTCGGAGATTCACTTTCCCACTTCTGTAAAGCTGCGCTAATAATACCCACATGACAGGAATCTTGTCAGTCTGTATTCTTTAATGCTGATGATGTTCTTTAAGATCTTTGCATGGAAGATGCCACAGAGTTACTACTACTTTCATCAGACAGTGTGGTTACTATAATGTGTTCAGTGCCTCGGTGGGTTAACCTCTCATGTCTAAACACCAAAAATCCAATCTTGTTTTAAACATATGAGTGAGAACGGAATACAGTCATTTCAACAGTCATTTATTTATGCTCAACACAAAACCTTCACAACTTGAAATATTTTAGAATTATTGGAGAAGGCCTGCCCTGGTATGATGGACCGGGCCGAGTCTGGGCACGGCTGAGGGCCTCTGCTCAGGGTGAATTCCTCAAACTCGGGAACTCGGGGCTCCTTATAGCCCCTGACTACTGGAGGCCCTTCTCAAGTTGGCCACAAACCAGTCACACAGAGCACTTCAGCTGCCAATCTGGCCAGCAAGAAGCCTCACGAGCAAAACCCCTCTGACACCCTAGCTTTCCCTGTGCTCCAATCAGCCCGGGCCTGCATACAGGTGAGGAGTTATAGAACACAATCTCACCTATCCTGAACAGGTTCTTCTGGTCCCAAGAAACCAGCCACAGGTCCCGATCAGTTTACACTCTGGATCTTACCCACAAGACTACGCTGAGCCAATCATTTAGAATCTAAAGATTTATTACTAAAAGAAAGAAAAGCATGAGAGTAAGGTTGTTAAAGGATAATACATTACATGCATCTAATCACCCAGTTCTCGATAAAGGCTCTTAACAGAGATGTTACAAACTGCTATCCTATAAATCTCTGGTGTACATCCTACGTCAGGATGGGTCCATGGTTCTTCCCAGCTCGTTGTTGCCTGCAAGGCGGCATCTGGGATCAGGAGCAAAACTGAAGACCAAGATGGAAGGTGCCACATGGCACTTATATCCTCTCCTGGCATCTTCCTGGCCAGAGCAGGTTACTGCACGTCACATGGTCATTGACCTAGCTCTGTGTCCCAAGTCAGCAACCATTATCCTGTCTGGCTTGCAGATATCAAGACATTCCCCAGGTGTGTCTCTGGCACTTAGAGATCTATTGTCTCTGGAGCTTCACTAATTAGCATAGCCACTGACTGAACATTCTATGCCCATTGCTCTGCCTCAGAGAATTTTCCAGCATCCATACAGATTACATGTTTATAACTCCACATACAGACATTATACGAGTACATGAATAGCATATACAGAATCAGTAGAATAGAAGGTTTCATGTGACATCTCACATGCCCCCCTTTGTATACACTTTGGGGGAAATATCCCCCTCCCCCCAATGGTGCAGCAGTGATCTGACTGCTCCCCTTAAAATCCAGTAACGTGACACCTAGACTAACAGAGATATTGAAGATCAAAATTATAATATTTGAAGTTCGGTAGCAGAAATCTGCAGTGACCTGACTGCACTAGACAGAGAAGAGGGTTAAATGAGGTGGCTCTCAATGGCTTACTGAACTGATAATTTTTTGTGGAGGCTGCCATCTCCTCTTCCAGATATTTTTTCTCTAACTACTATGTGGTTGTGAAGATACCCTCAGATCACATTTTGCAGGTTAAGCAGCATCATTCACTTTATGTGAGTCTTCCGACAGCCTGAAATAATAACTCTGTGAGATGTATTAAACAAACCTCTTTTACGGGAATGTCAGCTCTGAAGCCCAATTAAGACAGTTTAAATGTCAACAAAATTAGAAAGTGGGATGATCTCATTCAACGCTGAATCCTGTCTCAAGATCTTCACTATCTATTGTGAACGGTATCTCATCATGGTACCATGAGTGAGCAGAGCTTTGAAAATTGCATCTTTGATGGACCATCTTTGATGGTTGGAAATTTTCCATCAAAACTGTTTGTTTTTTGATGGAAAATGGGTCTTTGACTTCTGCTTCCCATGAAAAATTCTGACCTTTTGTCAAAAACTGAAAACATTTAGTTTTTTCAGATTTTCTGCTGCATATGGAAAATGTTTGATTTGGAATTTCTGCTACAGTATCTTATGGAAGTTTCAGTTCAGATGCTTCATGCCCTAGTTATTTACAGGACAGGTTCTCTCACTAGACTATACTGTCCATGGGGCATAAAGATGGGTCAGGAAAGGGGAAGACCGGTGTATATTGGGAAATTTTGGGAGTCCAGCCCATAGAGAATGGGGGAAGGGCATAAGACACCCAGGAGCGGCTTGAGGTGAACTGCTGGCAGATGGCATTTTTTTTTTTTTAATAATGGAGATTGCCTATCTCCTAGAACTGGAAGGGACCTTGAAAGGTCATTGATTCCAGTCCCCTGCCTTCACAGCAGGATTAAGTACCATCCCTGACAAATTTTTGCCCCACATCCCTAAATGGCCTCCACAAGGATTGAATTCACAATCCTGGGTTTAGCAGGCCAATGCTCAAACTACTGAGTTATCCCTCCCCCCATGGTGGAATGTGTAATCAGCGCCCCTGCCTCCATAGCCCTCAATGGCGTGACATCATCATTGGGCTCCCCGTTGAACATGGCACCCTAGGCGACTGCTGAGGTTGCCTGCATCCACGGGCCGTCCCTGAAGACACCCAAGCCACAGTTCTTATGAGTCACCCCAGCATTTTCAAATCTATATATTTTGGCCTAAATTTTTTTTGGGGGGGAGGGGGAAGATTTTTTTCAAAAAGTCAAAATTGACTAGGGGGAATACCCATTTTCCAGCAAGCTCAAATCGTAATTTACATTACTTATCAAACTAGAAAATATCTTCTATCCTCTCTGTCCAGGATTAAACTTGGAACTGAAATTAACATTCACTGAACATTTGCCAAACTAGGCAATTGCCTGGCCTCTTAAGCTAGTTCTATACTTCATGCTTATTTTGAAATAAATCACGTTATTTCAAAATGAGAGAGTGTGCATCTACACAGCAAGCCCATTATTTCGAAATAATTCTGAAATAACGGGCTTCTTACTCGAACTTCTGTAACCCTCATTTCATGAGGAATAAGGGAAGTTAAAGGAAGAGTGTTCTTTCTTCAACTTCTTGCTATGTAGACAAAGCCAAAAGCTGAGTTAAGCTATTTTGACTTCAGCTATGCAATTAACATAGCTGAAGTTGAGTAGCTTAACTCTACCTTAGCCTGAAGTGTAGACATACCCTAAGTAAGGCACAACAATCTCCTTGCAAACCATTGGGCTGCTGTGTGGACAGAAGCTTGAAAAAGAAATAACTTCAAGTTTTACTCTACCCAAGGGTCATGCTGATAAGATGAGTAAAAAAGCAATTTTGAAAATGATGGGAAATGAGAACAGATATTACTAATATCTTCACAAATGTTTTAGAAGATCTCTGCTGACCGATCTGATTACTAGGGACTAGAATATGGCAAACACAACACCACAGAAGCTAAATCCTCAATACATGTAAACTAACTCCACTGAAACCAATAAAGCTACACCAATTTACTCCTACTCAGGATCTGTCTCTAGAGGTCCTTAGCATCTTCTATTGCATTGTCTCTTTCTAATGCATTCAGTTTGGGAGTTGAATATACTCCAAAACTTAAAAAGCCTGGCTATATGTAATGCATAGATTTTTAAAAGAGCATAATATAAACAAATGATTATAGCATAATTCACAGGCATGAAGAAAATGCTAGGAATGGTTTTACAGGATTTAATGAGGAAACACACTGAAAAGACTAATTTGTGTAGAGTCAGCCAATGTGAAATTATGAGCAGGAAGTCTTACTCAAATAATTCGTTGGAATTTTCAAAGATATCCCTGCCAATGTAGACAAGGATAATGTTATAGATGATGTACAATATGCTTAGACTTTCAAAAGAGCATTTGATAAGATCCTACATTAGAGATTACCAGTAAGGTACAAAGTCATTGCATAAAGGATAACAAAAGTTTAATCAACTTAAAACAGCAATTACTGAATGACTCAAAGATTTGCAGGATACTGCTTTGGTCAGAAGAGGACTTGTTTCTAATCTATGTAAAGAAGTAACACTGAAATATCAAAGGTAAGAGATCAAAATTTGCTGAGGACATCCACATTTCAAGAGCACCAACAACTGTTTAGCACCACTTATAAATGCAAGATCCAAATCACTGTCAAAATGTACCACCAGAATTGCCAGGAAAATGCTGTTGTGCTGCAGCCTTGACCTGATCAAGGAAAGTAAATATTTTCCTCAGCATCTGTCAGTAAGTGAGACGGGAGAGATGTTGAAATAAGAGGGAAAGGGGGGGGGCTGTTGTAAAAAGGACAGTGACCAAGACCCAGATATCAACAGGGAAGAACAAGAGGTGGGGGGGGGGGAGGGAAGAGAGAGAAAGTATGAGAAACCAACCATGGGGGAAAAAGGAAAAGAAGCAACAGAAAAGAGAGGGGAAATCTTTCCTTTAAATCGATTGGTACAGAATATTGTCAGAACTTAAAAAAACAAAGTAGCCCTAAAATTCTGCAGTCCCCCCCTATAAAATGTTGTGGATCGAGTCAGATGCATAAAACAAGAGCTGTATCCCGAATTTAG
Organism: Pelodiscus sinensis; assembly: GCF_049634645.1. Lineage (NCBI taxonomy): Eukaryota > Metazoa > Chordata > Testudines > Trionychidae > Pelodiscus > Pelodiscus sinensis. Next base: position 23,437,492 of record NC_134717.1, on the reverse strand, counting down.
AGTTACAGTGAAAGTCTCAGAAGGTGTGATTCAATTAAGTAAGCAAGATCCAGCACACTGAGCTGCACAGCTTTTTTCTAACCTTGAAAGATCTTTCATTTTTCTTATGTCCAAGTAGGCATATCTTAGGCCAAGTGAACTCCCCTGTATACTTTATCCCAGAGATAGTTACTATATGCTGTTGTAACTTCTCTAGTGGTCAGAGAAACATGCTAATCATTCTTCCTTTTAATTCAAGAACCATGTAGTTTTGAACCTCTACCAATCACTTTCTGCCATGGCACATACTAACTTTCCAAAATAGCTTAATACAAAGAGAAATCTTAAAAGTCTCAGATATAGATTCATGTTTGGAATCAGATTCCACCATTCTAGCTGTATAAAGAGCTTGTTAGCTCACATGTAAAATTTTCAAAAAAAGACCAGACAGTTAAAGAATTTCAGGCATTGCTGTGCTCACTGTAGCAATGCCTACCTGATTTGGGAGCTTAAATTTCATTTTCAAAAGGGATTTAGACACATAGGAACAAAATCCCATTGCCAGGTCATGAGATTTAGGCTCCTAAATGCCCAAATCACTTTTGAAAATTAAACAACTCCTCATCTCTTTAGCAGTCTCAACTTCAATAACCTGCAGCTTGGGAAGGTTTCACTGAATTTCAATCATCCAGGTTGAGGCGTAGACATTTGTTTCAGCTTATAATAGAAATGTGAGCCAGATCCTGATTTCAGCTTTATTTGGACAGTTCTGAAGTAACTCCGTTGATCTGAATGGAATCACTCCAGATTTCCACCAGCGTAACTGAGAAGACTACCTGGACTGTTGGCTGTGTTCTTTAACTAAGGATTCTTTAATGATTGATTTTGTCCCTCAGGGTAACTTTAATGAAGTTTCCTTGGTTTCATCAGGGGTGAAGTCAGTGCTTTTTTCTTGGTATTTAAATTAAATAGAGTGTCAATTACTGACAATTTCCCCCCATTTTCAGGTCCAGGTTGCCTCCCAAGTGCTTCAAATTACATGTCTAACACATGGGCCAAATTCTGCTGGCCTTATTGAAATATGTACCTCAGCAGCGTCAGTGGGTCGGTTATCTTTCATGATCAACAGCAAAAGAATTTAGTCCCATAAGCATTAATTAATGTCAAACCTAGACCAAAAAAACCCATTTGGTATTATGCAACTTTTATTAATGATTCCTTTATATTAATACAAGAAATCTACACATGAAACACTACAGCAGCACAGCTCCTCAGCTGCAGTCCTTCAGTATAGCCACTCATGACAGCGAGGAGAGGGATTCTCCCACTGACATAATTAAATTCACTTTCCCGAGATGCAGTAGCTAGTTGATGGAAAAATTCTTCTGTCCCTATCTTCTCTGGATTTTTCATAGGTGGGTCAACTAAACTTTTGAGTGCAAAAAGTTATTGACATTGACAGTTACTCTCTCTTTTTCTAAAATTAATCACTCTCTTACTCACTACAGGAATAAAATTCTCTCATATACAAGTGAGTAAGGCCAGGCTTCAGGAGCAATTCTATGCATATTGATTTCAACACACTTTTGGCCACTGGAATCTTCAAATTTTTCCTTCATCTAACACTGCTTCAATTTACTTCTTATGCCTTCTTCAGTCAGCCTCACTTCTCACTGTTGCTTTAATTGTTGGTTTTAAAGAATCTCAGTGTTCCATATTTATTTATGGCTTGTGAGGTTTTTTGTAGTTCTCTCCCTCCCCATGGTGTTTCTACAGAAGTTCTTACACCACGCTCATCACCAACCCTCTAACTTTGCTCTTTGGGTGGTGAGGCAGAAAATTTTGTTTTTAAGTTTGAGGGTGGAATCTGTATACTAATTACTCCTCCCGTTTGCTAGAGAAAATTTAAAGGGATACAGTCCATTTTAATAAATTACAGGTCTGTTTCTAACACCTTTGTAAATCTGTACAACACTATTGGAGTTATTCCTGATTTACATTGTATATAATGGAAAAGACTTATTCTCTCCCATCGCCCCACCCCCAGCAGTTTTCAAAGACATTTCTAGATTTTAGAAGGCCTTTGTATCTGGGTTCTACATGTTTTATTCCACCTTCAAAATATGTTGTTACTGCTGCCAAACACCACCATATTGAGTTGATATCACTGCAGTATAAATGCAGTGTCATACAAACACTTCTGAGAACCCATATGCAAATCGAAAGAACTCTTATTGTCACCTTACAAGTAACATGATAGAGCCCCTCCAATTCTCTTAAATGCTAATCACATTTTGATAGGCAGAACTTTCTTGCTAATAGAGAGGCAAGGTCTCAGCCAGTCACTGTGTTCCAAATTTTACAGCTATTTGATATAAGTGAAGCTGGAGCTTATTTTTTTATATTAACATATGATAATTAGGATGAAGGCTGAGGCTATCACATTAGATACACTGTAGACAATATTGACACTGGTGAGTTAAAAAAAAGCAGGCATTAAAATTAAAAATTGGGAATCCAAACATAAACAAGAAATTCATGCAGAATTATCTGATTCACAGTATAATAGGCATTAAGTCAAACAAAACAACTGAGTGAAACAAAAGCATTTAATGAATTTAAGAGACAGCTAGCATGTTTACATAGGGAGACAGGGTTGGAGGACATATGCGCTATATGGGGAGACATGTTGTAATAAACTTGAAGGGGACAGACTTTTTTGGGCCAAGTATACCTTTCCCATCTAAGAATTCCTTGTGTCCTCATTAGCCTTTCACCTCTGGACAACTGCAATATTAAAAGCTGGCTCAAGTCTTAAGGAAATTGAGTTTAGTGTCCTTAATTCAGCCCCTAGTACACTTTTATCCAGATCACAAAACAATCATACAATTTGGCATGACTGACAGCATCTGCTCAAGAAAGAGGCCCATTGTGGAATAGCAGGGCTGTTGCAAGGAAAAGCTAAAGACACTGGTAGAGCTTGCTGAGCACATGTCCCCACTGTGTCTGTTTTGAGTAGGAAGCCCTGCCTTGACATTACTGGGAGAAACCCTCTCATTCTCATTCCTTTTCCTTTCTATACTTTTTTGCAAGTAATATTGTAATTGTCACAGACAACACTGGTTTCCAATTCATTAGTTGTCTAACTCCATTGACTGCATCACATAGGCAGGGTGAATTTGGCCCAAGAAGTTCCTTCTTTTTCCACCTCAAATTGAAGCATGGCCTTGAAATAAAAATTAATAAATAACGGGCCTGATCCAGCCGTACTTACTCTTATGAATAATATAGATAGGACTAGGCTCCAACTCACGTAAATGGCATCATGAAGTAAATATTAGCTATACATTTGATTATTTTGGACTAACTCTAAATGTGAAAATCAAGTGCTAAGTAATCTGGCATGAGGAATGGGCAGCTTGGTTCTAAATGCAACCAAGAATGTGAAGGGGATAAAAATGAATTAGCAAAAAGATTTTAAATTTTCATGATAAACAAGCTGTTGACCGTTTTTAAAGAGCACAAGAAGAGATGGGGTTTGAGCCAGAGGTACATACACAGAACAGGATGACTAGGTCCAGCAGTGGGATGAAGAGTCTTCTTGTGAATCACCCTGTTATGTGCCTGAAATCTGCATGAAGGTGCAGTGCAAACTGCAGATGGATTCTCTTGGTTAAAAACTGAATATAAAAGAGGTTGGAGTCCCTTTCTGGCAGAGAGAATTGGAATAGAGATGTCCTGCGGAGGAAACTCTAGGTACAATGAAGCTTGGGGAGAATGTTTAGGCAGAAGGCTTTTGTGCATTACTGTGAGTTACAAATATAGTTAAGCCTCAGGAAGTGGAGAATTGTAGAATTCATACAGAGTATGTAGGCTCTGTTCTAAGAAGTGTTGGAACTCCATCTGCTTACACTGTACTTTCAGCAGGCAAAAATAATTATGAAAATATATGCGGTCATATTTTTATTACTAATTTGAACACTTCAAAGAGGGTTGGAAAAGAATTACAGAGCACTTGCTCTACTCTTCTTAAACAGCTATGTTAAACAGCTCCCAATTTACTGTATTGGGGTGGAGGGTTAAGACACTTTTTCTGTTGGTACTGTGTTTTTCTTTTGCTCCAGTTGTTTATGAGCTAAGAAGAATAAAATACTGTATAGATAGCTGAATATAATGATCAGAACTATCAAAGTTCTGGGTGGATGGGAAAGAGGAAGTAAAATGGAGAATAAGTCAGTCAACTGTAGAGAGACAAAACTGATGTGTAAATAACAAGAATTGTATGATTTATTATTTTTGATGCACTTTGATGCACTTTTAATAAAAGAAAATCCCCTGGAAACTACTGTAAATAGCATGAAACATATAATTAGACTTAGCTTTTCTCACTCTTTGCCTATTTAAATGCTCAGTAACTTCAATGGTGACTCAGTTACAAATGATTTTATAGAAACAATGAGGATGAGAACACATTTGTGGCATTCAATATCTGTTTTACATACCTCCTTCTCCACCTCCAAGTGCAAAGTATCCCTATGTCCAAACACCAGCACACCGCTCTCACCTGTACCACCTCAACTGGTACATCCTCCTCCAAAACTCTATGTACACTCCCACCAATCTCCTTGATTCTCTCTCAGGTAGAGGCTGTCATCCTCTAAAGCAGTGGTTCTGAACTTACTGCTGCCTGTACCCCTTTGGTTCTCAAAATATGTTCTTGCACCCCTTATTAAAAATCATTGAAGTAGGTCAGTTCTTTAAACCTAAGATATATCATAAATATCTGACATGTCTTGCACCCCTAGAAAGGGCATCTCGCACCCCCAGGGGTGCGTGCACCCCAGGTTAAGAACTACTGCTCTAAAGGATGGTAGCACCTCATTCCTCTTGCCTATTCTCTCTCTTGTCTATTTTCCTAAATGCTATCCCATAAATCACAGCTGTGGTCAGCCTCTCATTATCCATCAGTAACCATCCAAAAATAGCATCAAAATTGCAGCTATTATATCTTATGATTGTTGATGTTCTTCTTAAAACCCCAGCTCTTGGAGTCATGGGATTATATGAGAATTTCATCTTTCTTTTTTAATAGCATGTTTCCAGTCCTCGGTTTCAGGGGCGGGGGAAGCTAGAAAACATTATCCAAGTGAATCCCAAGTGGAATTATTTTTTAAGGATAAATTACTCATTTTAGAGGATTCTAGTTGAAGTTTACTTGTCAGAATGCAAGAAAAGAAGAACAAACTAGGAAACAAACAATAAGAACCTGCTTTTCTTTAATCAAGTGATTTTAAGCCACTCTCACGATTTTTGAATGCCTCTAGTTTGCAATATTGGACTCTGACAATTAAGTTTCCCCATGTCACACAACAAACATGCTCACTTACAGGTACCAAATCTGTGCCATAATTGCCAATGTTGAAACAAAATGCATTGACTCTAAGTAGATTGAAAGTAGAGATGGACAAGACATTTTAATATAAATCTCCCTGTTCTCCAGCTCCCAGAAGATTGGAAAGTCAGATAAACGCCTAGAACTATAGAGGCCCTGATCCCACCACAATAAATCTCCCTGAACTGTTGTTGTAATCTGGGGCTATGTCTACACTAAAAGGTTTTTGCAAAAACAGCCATTTTTGCGCAAAAATCGGTGGGGCATCCATATCTCAAGTGTGTTTTTGCACAAGAAAATTGACAGAACAGAGTGCTTTTGCCGATAGAGTTATTTCTCTCCCCATGAGGAATAACTCCTTTTTGCATGACAGCTCTTGCGCAAAAAGACAGGTGTGGATGCTCCAGAGGCGGTTTTGCACAAGATACCCCTATCAGAAAAAGCACAAGTGCTCTGATGGCCATTCTGTAAAAGGCAATCAGAGCTTTCTTGCCCAAGAGTGTCCATGCAGTGTGGACGCTCTCTTGTGGAAAAACATTTCACTTTGCAATGCGCTTTGAGGAGTGGACACGATTTTGCGCAAGACATTTTTATGCAAGAACTCTTCCGCAAAAGGCTTCTTGAACAATGACCCTGCAGTATATACTAAGCCTGGGAGAGGTGAGCTACAGTAGCCTTCAGTCTTCCCACTTCCTTGTCACCTAATATTTGAGTGTTCAGGGAAAAGTGGCAAGCTGGTTTATCAGCTCCAAAGGGCATTTATTGCATTCTCTCTATTGTAAAATAAACAGTCAATTAAAAGAAACAAACTTCCCCAGCAGCATATACAGGAAATAAAAATCCTTTAGCCAATCAGGAGAGAATTTCCCAGGTACAGGCACAGGGTAGGTCAGCCAAAAATGGTCTTACAGAACCCTCAAACATTGGGAATGTGCCAGAGATGGGGTTTGAGGTTGCAGGAGATGTTTGGGTCAAATCATAGTGCAGACTGCTATAGAAATAACAGGTAGTTCAGGGTGAAGGAGCTGTTCATAGGCAGCTCATCCAGAATTGCCATACAACGGCTCCCAGGGCTGCCCAAATTATGCTGGGGGCACTTCTGGCCCCTGACCAGCCTGGTAATAGGAAGGTCAAACTACCTCTGTTCCATTCCCCTTGTGCTGAGCCTCGTGGAGGAGCAGCATTCACTTCATGCTCTTTTCCCCCCTTCTCACTCACATTTCCCACCTGGTAAGAACAGGGAATGAGAAATACAACAAATGAGGGTATGTCTAAACTACATCCCTCTGACAAAAGAGGGATGTAAATTAGGCAAATTGAAACTGCAAATGAAGCAGGAATTTAAATATCCCGCCTTTCATTTGCATAATCGCATCACAGCGGTCTTTCGGAAAAGGGTATTTCGAAAGTGAAAGCACCATCTAAAAAATGAGCAGTACGGAATCTTTCAAAAAAGGGGTTTTTTTTTTAAAAAAGAACCACATCTAGATGGCACTTTCACTTTCAAAATACCCTTTTTCGAAAGACCACTGTGATGCGATTATGCAAATGAAACACAGGATATTTAAATCCCCCCTTCATTTGCAGTTTCAATTTGCCTAATTTACATCCATCCCTCTTTCGACAGAGGGATGTAGTTTAGACATACCCTGAGAGGCATAAATGGAATTATTTGGGGGTTTTTTAAGGCTAAATTACTCATTTTAGAGGGTTCTAGTTGAAGGGTGCTTGTCAGAATGCAAAAAAAGAAGAGCAGTTGTTTTAACAAAGCAGTTTTGGCATTCTTATTTTGATTTGAAGCAAGATAGTTGATATAGGTAAAAGAGATGGTAATGTTTGAAAATAGTTTAGATGCTGCATACAGCAGTTTTTAAATAATATAATATTAATATGCTTAAACCATGATTGTACAAACATCAGTAACTTTAGTTTTTAGCTGAACTGTGAGGGAGTGCAATGAATGATCCAGATAGCTGGTCAGAAAATGTCCTGAGAAACAGGTTTGAACAGGGGAGGGACGAAGGGAGAAGATAATGCAAATTTCTATGGAAAAATCTTTCCTGCTTTTTGTTTGTTTGTTTTGTGTGTGTGTGTGTGTCTAGACTACGGAGCTTTATCAGAAAAAGGTACACAAATTGTGCTCCGCAATTTGTGTACCTTTTTCTGATTGTTTTTTCAGAAGATGCTTTTCCGAAATTTGGTCCATCTACCATCCTCTAGTCCAGCCAAGGAAGTAATCTCACAGCTTGAAAGGGAGGTGTGTAGAGCTCCGTCAGCCACAGAAACATGGTTAAGTCACAGCCTTCAAACCTTCTGCAATTGTGTTGGCATGAAATTTGCTCGTGCTTAGGAACTCTGCTCCACAATTCATGTTAAATGGTGTTTCAAGTCCTTATGAATTTCTTTATAATCTTATAGTCTTTAAAATATTAATTGAGTTCTCCTGAAACTTCAGAAAATAAAAAATAATAACATAAATAAGTATGAAGTATACTATTCATCCAATTGTATGTTGATTCTGAAACCTAAGGATGGTGAGCTAAAATTCAACAATATTAACATTCTTACTTATGATCTTTTTTTAGAATTAACCAGCTAACAAGCTTATCTTTTAGTCCAAAATTGCCTCTGCCACTTTCCTTTATGCCAGAAGACCAAGCTGGCTCCTCTCCAGCTGTCAAATTCCCAACTTCCCTTCCAACCACAATGTAGTTTAGTTGTATCTTGTTGATACAAAAGTCTGTAACTTACTAAAAGTGTAGAAACAATATTAATTGAATTTAATTTAAAAAATAGCATGAGCCATGGAGCTACATTGGGTTTATATTTAAATTAATGCTACCCCAGAATCTCCACTGTGCCTCACAAAAGTGCTGCAGAATCCAAGAATGCTGGCAAAGAGTATCAGACCAGCTTGCCACAGAAATCTCAGCCCTGAATTCCTGCCTGCCACCACAGTTTCTTTTAATGCCTCTGCTCCTGCTTTTCTAGGCAGCAAAAAGCAGGGGTTCTGGTGATGTCTGGAGACAGTAAAGAGTGTTAGTTTGCTGAGCATATTGGGGAAGGCAAAACAACGTGCATTTGGCTGGTAGAGTAGGCCCTGGATTGTAAGCAGGCAGGGGAGGATGTTGTTCCATTCCTGAAGAGTTCACATTGTGGCTGTGGGAGTAGAGGTCACTTATCAGACACTCCCAGAACAGGGGTCTAAACCCTTACTTTCTATAACGAGATCATGAAAATATGGCCTTCTCTAGCTTTGAGTTTCACTTTCCATTGTTAAAAATCAGCTCTTTCTTCAGCTCCAAAGTGATTATTTAAAGCTCCTTCTAGCTCAGAGACACCTGCAATTCCTAAAAGAGAAGTCTGAATATTTAGAAACAATCTTACTGCAAATAGGTGAACTCCAGAAGTCAAAGTAAATGGAAGTTCTAGGCACAGAACTCAAAGCTTGCCCCTTAGTGCTGCTAGTCTTGCTCCAGTTTACCACTCTATTATTACAAATTCAACCCTCCACAGGGAAAAAAATTCACTGAGCATATGCAATTACTAAACATGCATTCAATAAAACTTCAGCCTGTTCAGAGAACTACATTTCACATTTTCTTTATACAATATCTGTTTTTCAGATATTACTACAAAGATTATCATAGTCTACTATCATACTTCCACTATAAAAATTATTACTTAGATAGTTGTATGTGTTACTGCACAACAGGAAAAATTAAAGATTTTTTTTAATTTCACACTCCAGATGTAACATCTCCTTTATACAGATGACCCTAAGCAACTATAAACATTACCATGCATCACATTCCAATGCTTTTGTTTTAATGCAGATTCTTTAATCTACAAAACATAAATAGTACCTTATCTATTTAAGGTATTTCTATGGCATCTCTCAGCTTGGTTTCTCAGAGTTACAACAAGAAATGTAACAGGACATACTTTAAATGTTCATCTCTCTGAGATGCCTGTATCTGAGCAATACAATTAAATGTACCAACAAATAAAAAGTCACAAAATGTTTTCTTCCTTCTTGAACATATTAAGCAATGAGATAAATTCAGACTTGAAAAAAATTGAGACTATTTCCATGTAAATCATTGGATCATATTCAGCAGTGATATTATGATAATTAATGTGATGCAAAGGAGAATGGAAAGATCCCATTCCTCTTACTCTCTTTTTACATCCTCCTGGAAATTATTTTTCCTCCTGCACTTTCTTCCTTTCTGTTCCAATCCCAGGGTAAGCTGCATGTATTTCACCTCCCCGCTGAATGCCAGAGCTGTGCAAGTTACACATCATCACTTGCACCTGTTTTCCCAATAACTTGCAAATAATATGCATCTTACACCATTCTTTAAGGGACCACTGACTCTGGATTGGAGTCTTCCTTGAGGATTATGATTTATGCTTGTAAAAATATAGCAAGAAATTAAAAATATATGTACTCCATAGAAGGTTATTATAATGAAAAAATAACGCCAAATACACTTGGTATTTTAAACTTCCCAAATTAAAATATTATTGGTTACCAAGAATCATATAAACAAGCTAAAAAAGAACAAACAACACTGTATGTCTCTGACAGATTTCTTTATGGTTTCCTCAGTCAAATACCTTATTAACATCAGGCAATTTCAATGAATGTGTACATTACAGAGATTCTTACTACCGCCAGAAAGTATGGCCTTTGTGTGTTCATTTCAAATGGTCATATGTTTTTCCGTAAGTATATGTAAGACATATGTGAATTGTTGACAACTTCTTAGTGAGATAGAAACTTACATTTAAAAAAAATAAGACCTTCACCACTGCAAAGGAAAAAAAGTTTTACATTAGGATATTACTTACTTTGTGTCTTTGTCCTGGGAGAATGCAACTAAAGAAACCACATTTAAAAATCAGACATTAGATATGCAAATATGTGTTCAGATCAGAGATACAAAAATTATTCAAATGATTAATTATTCATCATAAAAATGTCAATTAATAATTCTGAAGCATAATAGGCATATTTCTAATGCATCTTTATTTTACAGGCCTAAATACTGTTGAATCTGTGTGTTCAATTGCATCCTAACAAGTTTTTAAAAATTCAGTAAAGTAAACAACAAACTAAACAAAAGTGAGCAGTGAATTTTAATAATCACTAACTCAGCCAGGAAATGTACCCACAACTCATCACCAATCCCACAAGAGTAAAAAGAACAAATACAGCTCACTATGCCAAACAAGCCCTAACTATCCTCATACATGGTCTAAAAATGTATTCTCCAGCTATTATCAAAGGTATTCCAAAGTCACTGTCTCTTGTTTATTTAGCACAAGGAGCAGTCTGTATCCTACAAAAATGGGCCATGTTGAACACCATTTGTTCAGCTGCAGTCGAGAGAGAAGTATATTACATGAATAAACAAAACTAGGCTGTCTTATATATGACTTTATACATGATAAATTAATAATGATATGAGACAGATAGGTTCATCTTTTTTATGGAGGGACTCACAGGAAACCAAACACCTTGAAATGCCCACAGAGAGATAAAGCCAAGCAATCCTTTCCCTTGCCTTGGAGTTTTTCTGCATAGGAATTTGAATGTTAATTCAAGGGGATACTTGGGAAGAAACCCCTCAGCAGGTGTGAGGTCATCCTTCACTCCCCTGATAACTGGTCTTTCTTCCCTAAACCTGGAATCTATACAGCCTTAAAGACACCTGCATGAAGCTGGAACAGTCACATGGAGGCCCTGGGCTCAGCATAGCTTCCTAGCTTCCCCTTTCTCAGAGTGAGAAGTCATTCCACAATATCCCACCCCCAGGGGTGACTGCACAAAATAGTCCCCTTCCCTAAAATAAGAGGCCTCACCAGCAGGAATTTGTGCTTGAAAATAAACCTGCACCCAAGCAGAGCATACAATTTCCAGCAGCTGTTCCCTGGCTCCTTCCTATCTCTGCTTCTGTTCTGTCCTCCAGAGCTCCACAATATGAAACCCCAACAGGGGCTTTAGACACAGTGGAGCAAAGCTGATGTTCTCCCACCAGGCCACGTTTAGCTACTACATCTGCATATTGCCTTCACATCTCAGAAAATTCATAATTTGTGGCAATGTGATGGCTGAAAGAAATATCCAACCTTTGCCTAGACTAGACAAATAGATCTAGTCTGCTTAAACAGGAGGGGCACATCCCCACTGCAGCATTATTTTGAAATTAACAAAGTGCACATCTACACAGCAAGCTGTTATTTCGAAATAATGTTGAGCTGGAGGACTTCTTACTCTTACTTCTGTAACCCTCATCTCATGCGGAGTAAGGGAAGTTGAAGTAAGAGTGTTCTTCCTTCAACTGCCTGCAGTGTAGACTGCACCAAAAACCGAACTGAGCTATTTCAACTTCAACTGTGCAATTGACATAGCTGAGGCTGCCTATCTTGATTTGACTTTTGCCCTGCAGTGTAGATGTGCCCTAGGATAGTAAGGTTTAACAGCTTTCAAAACCTTGGTCTTGATAGGCTTCCCACTACAGACTAACAGATTTTACAAATGCTAAGCTCTTGCCTGTGTTAGTATTTCAGTTGTGATAGTTAAAGCATGTTCTCCAAACACATTTTTCAATGCAGCCTATTTTTTCCAGTCTAGATATAGCCCTGGTTACTTATCTATCGATTTAGATGTTTAACTTCAGGTACTTTTAGTGTGCAAATTACCCTTCTTATTTTCCAAACTGTAATACGAAATTTGCACAACAAGGCAGACCATAGGGACCCATGTGCAGCAAAAGCAGGGATCTCACCTTTGCTACTTGTGATTAAAACTAACTTCATGAGATGAAACCGAAAATCACTGCAAGGAGCAAAAACGACATCCAGCAGCTCTCCGACTCTCTCTCGCCCAAATCCACCTTTCCGGGTTGGGCCCTGCAACAAAACAAAGTTACCCCCCACATTCTTTGCCCTTCCTTTGCTCCAGAGCAAGAGAGAGATTTCCCCTGCCATCCTCGCTGGTTCGTTTCACAGAGAGGCATTACTAGCAAAGTAAGGCCAAGGTTCTTCTGGGCCTAGCTAACCCACTTGATAATTAATCACATTGCAGGGGGTGAGCCTCCCCCACACACCCTGCTTAGGAGTTTGTCAAACCCTCCCACTTCCCTGCGTCCCTTTACGCTGCTGTTGCCTGTCAGCTCCCGTGGGCTACTTCCCCTCGCGGCCCCTTTCTCATGATAATGAGCCTCTAGCAACACCTCAGCTGAGGCTTGCGCCACCAACACACCAGTGGCCAATAGCCCCCTGGCTAGTAGCCAGACCCCACAAACCGGAAACGGGGGGCCGAGCTCACGTGGTGATAAAGCAGACACTGGGCGAGGAGGCGCTGGTGCAGGGAGACAGAGAAGGGGTCTTGAGCTCACATGGCCCCTCACGTGTGAGGGATGCAATTGACAAAGGGAAAATCATTGAAGGGGAGGTAGCAGCCCCGCCAGCGTTGGTTGCATTTGTGCCATCAGTCAGGCTCGGTTTGTAGCAATACAGCACAGGACCCGGGTGTGTGCTCCGAAGTTTCCTCTCTTTCGCTTTGCAGCACACAGGAAAAGTGGAGGGAGGAGGGAACTCTCCCCAGTGAGCCGGCCTAGGAACGGGGTGTGATCCACCCCACCGGCAGACTGGTGCAAATATCTGGGCTGTGCTAGGCAAAAAAAAAAAAAAAAATGGGTTGGAGTTTCATTTTAACGGCTAGGGGAAGGCATCACATTTGCAAAGTTTTAAAATAAAGGCAGAGACTCTTCATCTCAGGCTGTGTCGAGGGGGCTGATTAATTGCAATCTGTTTTCTACAGTTATGAAAAAATCTGAGAGCTGCCTTGCCAGCACCACCCCCAATAAAGGCAATATCAATAGCCACTGTCATTATTTCCATCTCTTAAAGAAGCTGCACGCCCAATATTAGTCCTGTCCAAGGCAGGAAATCATCGCCTGAACTAAGGTTAAATTCCTTCTCAGTGGGATTTAACTGATTGTTAAATGTTTGTGTCTTCTGGTCAAAATAAAAAATAGCAACCCCTATATAACGCATTTTTTAAAATGTTCAGACTAATAATAAAGGCTGGAGTGTTGTGCCAAGCCTGAGAAGATCAGAGCATTTTATCTCTATGATCCTTGTGTGCTGGGGGTGCTTTAAGAATTACAGAAACTGTCAGATTGAGCGGTGGAGGAGAGCCTACAAAATTATGACCAGAGATTATTCGACAATGCAAAAGTGTTCCCTAAAGCCTCTGAACATAGCCACACGGTTTGTTTTGTCTCTGTGATTCCGTCAAAGCTCTGTATGTGATGTGTGTGTGTGTATTAGATAGATATAATATGATGAAAAATCGATCGCAGCATTATTGCAGGTTAAAATAGAGCTTGTTTTAATCCATCTCCCCATCCTTTCATTTTATAATCTGGAACTTCAGGAATAATATGTAAGGCGTTTGTAATGGGATTAATTTATTTTAAGAACTTGATTTCTATACAGGACGTGAGTGACTGGAAATTGAACGACTCGGTAATTGGCATTCACTTTTTTAAAACATATGCATCTAAATTCACTTTGACTCTTTAAGGAATTAGCAGAGTGCCCTTGATTTATAATGTGTGTTCTGCATCTGAGAGAATCTAATTCAAATTAATAATACTTTGAATCTGATTTCAGGATATTTGCACTATGCCACATACTTTATTAAGATAGTATCACATTTGTCTGTATCGGTGTATCTCTGCTTCTATGTAGCTATCGTTATATATGGAGATAGATCATACACCCTCCAGCAAAATATTTCTGACATTCAATCAATAGTTATGCTAAAAAGTTTTAGCACTACTAACCCAGTTCACCCCCAAGAAAGGGCAATAGACCCTTTGCTCTCACATGCACAATTACAGGGTTCATTGTTATCAGTTCATCATGTATCCATTTAAAACAATTAAGTTTCAAAATATAACTGGCGGCTCTTCAGAAAGCTGCTCTTTAATATTTCTACGAGAGCCTCCTATAAGATATACACAGACACATTTTTCATTAACTATTTCATTAGGTCCCGTACACTAGTGTGACCAACATGATAAAGTTTCTGCTCTTAATTTCGCCTATATACCTGAGCTGGTAGAAACTTAACTTGGTTTGAGTAGGTACCTGGTCGGGTAGGGTAGTAATGTCCACTGATTGAAGGCTGTCAGCTCTTCACTCGCTGAATGACAACAGAGAAGCAGCAGGAAAACAAACTGACTTGAGCTGAGGATTTTATTTGGAACTGTTAAAAAAGATTTTGTCCTTGTTGCTCTAAAATGTGCCTACAATAAGACATCTCAGGTTTCTAATAACACTCAGTTTATATTCATTAGTTGCATTGACAGTTACAGTCCCCAGATGTGTCCAAATTTTATGTCGTAACCAACTGTTCAATCTTCCCTCTTTCCCCCAAAATCGTATGATCGGATGATTGCCAGGGTAGTGCGTTCAGATTTTATTTTTTTTTAATCGAGGAGTAGCTTTATTAACAGATAAAAATAATCCCCAGGTCTCTGAGGGAGCGATCGTCTGCAAATGCTTGTTTGATTTTTCTCTCTTTGCAATGTTTAATCATCAGAAAGGTGTGCTCTGATCAGGAGCATTTTTGAGGGCAATTGCTAGTGACTATTGCTAGCATTACAATTCTTGCTTTAGGCATACATTCAATGCACAGTTCAAGAGCAGTTTATCTTAGCTTAATGTAAGTAAAAGTATAGTGTCGGATCAGTGTACCATTTGTTTCAGTTTACTTCAGGAGGGGGAAAAAAGTGCAGTAATAGATTTAACTCTGTCAAAGCAGGGAAATTCATACAGAGCCCGCTAATGCAGCCCTTGGGCAGCTCCACATTTACTTTCAGAAAGATCATACAAACATGTAAGATCTGAAGTTCATCTTTACATTGAGATTATGTAAAGTTCTTCCAGAGAAGGAACTGTATGTGGGTTCTCTGAGGAGCTGGGCATGAACTGATAAAGGCTCAGAGATCACCCTCCACCTCCCCTTTCAGATAAACGCCTTTGCTCACCATCCACAAATTTGGCTGTCTTTAGTTACTTCTATATTAGTTTCCAATTATGTGCAGTGCAAACCAGCTTTTTGATTAACAAAACAGCAGAGCATTGGTTAAGAACACTTAAACTTCAAAAAAAAATCCCCTTGGGAAGGGGGCTCTGAATTGGTTAATAATGTGCAGTACTTGCTAAATTGCTGACTTCCAGATGTGGAAAATATCTTTCTTGTTTAGGACCTACGTAACCTGATTGGATTACGACAGAAGCGTCACATTGGAAGGCTTTTGAGTGATGATTTAATTAACCATACAGTAGAAAGCTGCATTTGCCAGGAAAGCCCTTCCAGATTTGCATAACCAATCCTTTTAGTGCAAAGGTGGAGTCTGGTTTTAATATTATTGTAATTATTATTATAATTATTATTATTTCCCTGGTTTTTTGGACTGTGAAACTTGTTATTCCCACAAGTTTAGTGCCGCTCGCTCAGTCCCTCTAGCTAGCTAGCTAGCTCCTTCCCTTCCAAAAGGGGAAGAGAGACAGAAAAAGCCTTTTCACCCCATGATACATATCTGGGAACAAAACAGAAAGAATGTCAAATAGCACGTTTTTCACCAAATCTAACAGACCGCTCAAATAAGATGGATGAGCGTCGAATCACAACCAAACGGCAGAAACATAGTGATCAGAAGTCAAGGAGGTTCCTTTTCCCCCATGCAAACGCAGTGTTTAGTTTCTACCTATAATTGAGAGCTATGGTTTGCTCATCTGAAACAAGGGGAGGACGTGGGGGGGGGGGGGGGTGAGGAGGAAAAAAGAGTTTGTCCTGCTAGAATCCCTGCAGGAAAAGCTACCCAAGTGAAGGTGCCTGCAGCATCTGGGCATGGGAGCAATGGCAGGGAGAAGAAGCATTGCTCTTGATTGAAAGACACAGAATCGCTCCCTTTAACTTTCAGTTCCTTGGAGTTACCCAGTTCTGTGAATGGTGTTCACCGTTTTCCGCCTTGTATCCAGTAGGATTTAGTGAAGAGGATAATGATGCCAAAGACTTGATGGTTGGGGGGGGGGGGGGAGGTGAGGGGGAGGCGGGAGGAAAGGGAGCGAGGGTCGGGGAGAGGGAGGAGGGAGACAGAGCGGGAGGGAGGTGGAATTTCATTTCTTCCACTAAAGCGTTTGCGGAGACTTCAAGGTATAATCTATCCCAGATCCTTTCCCAGAGAGAAACTTGGCGATCACGTTTCCACATGATGCTCACGTTTGGTGCTCTTCAATTATCCCTCCCCACAAAGATAGGTGGCGTGTGTTTCAGGGTCTCTCCTCTCTCTCCTACAGAAAAGAAAAAGAAAAAAATGTCATTAGAAGAGGCGTAACACGTCAGTCCGTCCCCAGGTTTGTGTTTCCTGGAGTGGCAGAAAGAGATCAGTCCTAACCTGCCCAGCAGGAATAACGGTCCTTCCGACAACTCTTTGCAAGGCTTTTTACAATTTCTCCAGGAGCTGCATCTCCCGTCACCTTTTCTCCTCCACTTCGCGGCTTCTTCATGCTTTTTCTTCTCACCGTTTCTGCCAAAACTACAAACAAGACTTCGCAGGTAGGTTCTGAATTTAAATAATTCTGTCTTTCTTGTCTTTTCCCCCTTTCCTCCTGCACCGCCTCATCCCCCCCCCCCCACCCTTTTTTTCCTTCTTTTTCCCGAGTGTGGTGGCTTACTCAGCTTGTTTATAGTTGGGGAATCTCATTTTGAACTGAAATGTAAAGTCACTTGGCACCAGTTTCAGGAGGGGCTGGTTCTTTTATGGCGATCCGTTCTCTGCTGTTATTTTCCTCCCCAGTACCTGTCCACCCAGGTAGGAAAGGTGTCTTTTGCAATTATGACAGCAAAAGTTTCAGTGCAAGGAAAATAATTCATTCTTTCAAAAAACCTCGCTGCTCTTTTATTTTAAGACTCACACAGGATCATCGTAAAGTTTACATGTACCTGTTAGTGGTTTGCACGCACTGGGTATGCACAGGGAGCACGGCTGGACAGGGTTTTAGCTGCAGCCTGCTTTAGAAGTCCTAGCAAAGATGTGTTTCCCCAAACAGAAAGTTTGCTGTTTTGTCTGCCTAGCAAGTTTCATTTCTTTATTTTATTTTGTGAGACTGGGTGAAGTAACTCCTCAGGTTCTGGGATCCCAAAGAAAGAAGTGAAAGTAGTGGCTGGAACTTAAAAGTCGTTTACAAAAAATAGTCAATCCAGCTGGGGAAAAAAACCTTCTCAAAACCCCAAGATTGAAGATTATTGGCAACTTTTCTTTTTAATGCTAAGGAGCAGAGCAGGTATTGAAATACATTTAAAACTATTCGCCATTGATGGGTTTTGCATTATTAAGCCAATTGTCGAAGAAAGCTCACAGGTCCAGGCTTTTATTAATTTGTTTCTCTTCTATTTACTTTCATTTATTTATGCTTGATCTGTGATGATGGTGGAGAGATAACAAGATGCAGAGCAAGAAATAACTGAGCAAATATAAAGTTTTTGCATGTATGCTCTCAATCTTTCTCTCTCCCACACACATGCATCCATGTCTATAAAACTACCAGTTTACTTTCTCAATATGGATTCATTTGCTGTAGCCTGTGAGTAAACATACTGTCCTTGTGCACACAATCTGCATATTCATACACTTACCTGCACATGGATTTTTAAAGCAACCTTGTTTTATAATCAAAAGCCTAAGAGAGGCGAATTCAGAGCAAATAAGACACAAAAGTACAGCGCACTTAATTGATCAATTCTGATGTAAATCTTTACGAAAGTTAAAAGGGAAACATAAAACTAAATCCACTTGGGTTACAAAATGTGTTGAGACAGGTCATCCATTTCTCGGTTTTGTGTAAAGCTTTATAGCTTAGGAGCAGACAATAGATCCTAGGCTGGGGTGGATTTTGTTCAGAAGAGCAAGGGTTAATTGCCCTTGTTTTACAGTTTGCATCTGTTACATCTTTTATAGCCCCCTGTTTAAACTAATCCTTGAGTCAAAGCATCTTTAAAGCTACAGCATCTTCTTCAAGATAGACAGTTTCAGGAGCCTTATATCGAGCAAACCAAGTGCTTCCCCACTCCCATTTTGACAGATTCAGTCTCAAATACAGCCTGCATGTGTGCACAGACATAGGTATGAAAGTTTACAAGTCGAAATGGATATGATCATTTAGAAAGCCAGAAAACACTGACAGCAGTAGTTTTGATTTCTGTTTCTTTTCTCGGGCGGAGGGGGGGACGGAGACATACCGAATCTTTGTTTAATGGGCATGGGGAAACCCTACAATGAATATTGTCAAACTGACTAAAAAGGTGACAGAGGTTTATAATTACACTTCTCATTGTTAGTGCGGGGGGGGGGGGGGAGGGTAAGAAGTGAGGTCTCAATTCTGCGCGTTACCCTCCAAGGGAGGGGGGAGAGAGAGCTCTGTTTCCCTGTGGCTCTCCTCAGTTGGCCGAAGTGCACTAACAAAAATACAAATAAAGATAAAGCGAGCACTTCAGGGGAGAACAAGTTGCCATGTCAGGCTAAAGTACTTTTAGGAGGAAATGGTCCGCCTAGCACTGAGTCAAACAGCCTTCTCTACGAGGCTGTGCATTCCCTCATACGGTCATGAGTTATGACTCATTTTGAAGATGTAATTCTTGTCTCTCCGATCTCCTGTGCTGGTGTAATACACACACACAAAATTAAAAACCTGGCTGGCTGGAAAGGAAGGGGATCAATTTAATCTCTGATCCAGCCTCCCCCAACGCGGCGAGTCTTTGTGCGTGTGCGGATGGGTTCTTTGGGGGGGAATATTTGGGTTCCCTTTGGCGCCCTGCATTTAAATGGGATATACCAATTCCCACATTGTTGCTGTGTTTGGTTGTTACATAGAGTCTGCGTGCTGCTGAATCAGGGAGTCGAGTCCATGCGAACTGCCATCTGATCCACTCTTATCAATGAAGCAGCAGATCATGGCGGATGGCCCCAGGTGTAAGAGGCGAAAACAAGCCAATCCAAGAAGGAAAAACGGTAAGAAAACCCTGAATCAAACTTTTCCTTTCGACTCCACTAGAGAGACAGAGGGGGGAGAGGGGAAAAAACCACCCAGCAGCAACAGCAGCAGCCCGGGGTTTGCTGGCGATCGCTTTCTGTGTAGCGGAGGAGAGATCCGCCTGTTGTGTGTTTCTGGAGGGGAGAGAGAGTTCAAGGGAGTCCCAGGGAAAGTGAGTGTCAAAGCAGCCGGAGGATCGCAGTCCTTCTCCCCGGGCGCAGTCCCAGCTTAACCGAGCGCTCCTATCCCCACCCCCACCCCCCATTCCCCCCGGGCGCCTTTGGAGAAGTCCGATCAAGTGGGCAGAGTCCCAGATCTTGGGCTTCTGTAGTTTGAGTTCTGCAGAATCACTGGGCGGGTTGGAAAGAAAAGCGAGACACTGAGCGAGAGCCCCGTGCAGACTGTGTGGCTCAGGCAGGCTGAAAGTTTCTTGCCCGGGTCCCTGCTCTGCCTAACGGTCCTGGGTTCTGTGTCTCTTGCGCCTGGCTTCTCACCCCTTATCCCCCTCCACACACACACACGCACCCCAGGACTCGCTGGATTCTCTCTCTCTCTCTCTCCCTCTCTCTCTCTCCTGCTTTATTTTCCTTTGACCGCTGCCTGCAGTGGCAGAATTACCTCCCAGACATGTAAGTCTCACACAGACCAAAGCCACTTTCCGGCCAGTTTTCATGTTGGCAGAACCACCCCAGTCATGGACCCTAGTGTCAGGGAGAGAGAGAGAGAAACGAGAGGGGGCGGAGAGGTATTTTTAATAGTTCCATTAAGGGGGGAAAGCCCGCGGGAAAAAAAACCCCTCATATTCCCTGGGAAAAAGGCACCGTGAGAATCGTGAGCCACATTGGCAAGGAGTTATTTACTTTTTAAAAATGGGCATGGACTCGAAAATGAAACTTCCTTCTCCTTAATCACGAATAAAAAGAGTTTGCTGCCCAATTGTTCACAGTTACCCTCTCCCCTGGTCTCTGCAGGCGGCTGAGAGGTTGGGTTCAGTGGGACGGGGTGTTCTGGTCTGATCTCACATTTGGCAGCTCTTCTCTGGTGTGGGCCTCTGTCCCTCCCTAGTTTCTTCCTTTTTTCGTTGGTTTGGAAGTCTGTCCCCCTCCCCCAGCCACTGTGGAGCCCCTGAATGGACATCCCGGCCCCACTTTCAACAACTTTCCTCTAGAGATCAGGAGGAATGAAGATATTTGTGTGAACCTGAACCTATTTGCTTATAACTGAGCTACTTCATTTAAGTGGAGAGGTGGAGTGGAGGGTGGAAGGAGAAAAACACAAAGACAAGAGAATGTTGATTAGAAACAAATGATCCTTTCTGTCTCCCCCCCCCTTCCCTCTCTCTAGGTTGCGTGTGTGTGTGTGTGTGTGTGTGTGTGCGCGCGCGCGCGCGCGCGTGTGTGTGTGTTTCTTGTTGTGGTGGAGGTGTCGAGCCATATGGGGGAGTGATAGAGGAATTTTAGTCAGAAACTGTTCTTTATGTTACCCTTTGTGTTGTCTTTGATCTATTTGCTGGGCTTAGTATTACAAAAACCCAACTAAAATAATATATTCCGAGCAGCTTCCCAAAGATCCGTTCCTTGTTATCTTTTTTAAGTCCCCCCATACACACACCCCGCCTTTGCTCCTGTGTCTGTCATTATTTAAGGTGGTCCTCACATAGGAGACCTCCCCTTCCCCTCATCTCTGGATAATTTAGTAGACATTAAAATTACACGTAATGTTTCCCTCTCCTCTCTTGTGTTTCTTCTGTTCTTTTTATTAAATGTTGGTTATTGATTTTCTAAAATCAATGTCTGTTGTGGGGTTTTTTTCCCCTTACAAGTATCTAAAGCACGTTGCTGATCAACTGGATAACAAAAGCTTTGTGTCAAGTAGCCTTTTTTCTTATGTTAAACAGTCATTTTTGAGAGGCAAGAGAATGAGATTTAAAGCAAGGCATCCAGAAGTGCTCTTTTGCACTACAGAATATTCTGTTTGTTTTAGGCTTCTTATTTTATCCTTCTTGGTTCTTTTCAGACAAGATTATTAGTTTAGCATACCAAACCTTATCACATGTTCTGTGATGAGTGTGTATCGATGTGTTTCATGTTTTCTCAAAACAATTTGATCAGCAAAAATGTACAATGTCCGGAAAGCTATATGATTATGTCTATGGAAGAGATAGTGAATGTAATGTGTACACTTGCACACAAGTCTTGGGAAACTCATAAGGACCGGAATGATATATGTTCTGTTGCTCCTTTGAAATTATTATTTCATAGGATGCAATAACTTCAGAAATCCAGGACAGTTGGGAGTAGGAAGTTTATTTGCGATTTTAAGGTAACAGTTACTGCAAACTTCATTTAAAGTGTAAGAATTGGTTGCACGAAGGTCTAACTTCTCCCTTCCCTTTCTTGCTCCAACCACTGCGTTTTTATTTTATTTTATTTTATTTTATTTTATTCCTTTTTGTTTTCCCAGTGGGTTTTTTTGCTTTGTGTTCCATAATCTGCTTCTTTCGTTCATTTCTGACTCAGAAATGTTCTGGTTTTGAGAAGCAGGTAGACTTTTTTCTCATTTTCTGTCTCGACAAGCTTGTATCCAATGCCTTTTCCTTTGGGGATTGCCCAGGATTTATCTGGACTGAGTGGATTTTTCTTCTCTCCTGGATTCATGGAAAAGATGTCACTTCTGAGCTTGTGTCTTTGCTGATAACACTAAATATGATGATGCTTATCTAAATCGTATAGAAATTCCTTGGACATGCAATAGCATTAAAATTTTTAAAAGCTACAAAAAAAAAAAAGATGGGCATCAAAGAAACTAGTGATATAAATGTAACCAAATAGAAATGATAAAGGGGACCAAAATAGAAGAAACCAAATAGTACCTAAATGTGTTTTATGCGCTATGTGTGGGTGCGTGGGTGGGTGTAAGGATGGTCGGAGCTCAGGATTAGAAAACGATGCTGAATAAAATTCCTACAAAGCTAAATAGCGTAGAAAGGGGACCCTCAGGATTTTACAAGATAACGGAATTGAGCAGAGCTGGAGAGGAGAGTAGTGCAGTAGGACAGTGTCAGGGAAACGTGTGAGTGTGGCGGGGGGTGGGAGAGGTCATATTAAAATAAATGGTCATGGGGGCGGAGGGACTATGCACAGAAAAATGTGTTAGAGAAAATGTGTTAGAGAAAGGTCTAAAGAGAAGGGAACAGGAGTAAGGGGATGGAAGGTGGGGAAACCAGAGGAGCCCGCTGCCCAGGAATGTGTGTTGGTTTCAGGAAAGTTCAGTCAGATGATTTCCAGTCGCCTGACTCACTTTGTAACACTTTCACTGAAGGAGAGAAAGCCCAAAGCCCCCTTCTTTTTCTCCCCACTCTGCACTTCTTCCCCTCCTCCCCCTGCGAGAGTCATCGCTCTCAGGCTCAGATAGCCAAGCTGCTGGAATAGACCGAGCAGCGACGTTTGAAACTTACAAAGTTTGGTGTTTGCTGTTGATGTTGCCCCTGTTTATAGCTGGAGCGGTCTCACTGGAGATGCTGCCTGATTCTCTCTTCCTGCTGTATACAGAGCCTTAGAAATAAGAGGAAGGTGATTGATTTCTCATCATGCCCTCCTCCTTCTCAGGCAGAGATGACTAGGTACAAACAGGCTTTCCTTAACACAGATTTCTCTGACATAGCATGGACGGTGGGGTGGGGGGGAGAGTGAGTTGTCTCTTTTAAAAACAAAAATGTTTTGTGTGGAGGAAGAGGAGAAAAGGAAAGTTGGGTCTAATTTCCTCTAGAGTTTCAGTAGACATCTCGTGGGTTTCTTTGCCATCTCACTCCCAATTGTTATTCTCCCAAAGGGAGAAAGTTCAGTGCTTGCAAGGCGTTTGATCCGAAAGGGAATACAGACCAAACAAGCAGACACAATTATTCCCTTTTTTTCAGAACGCTAGCCAAAAAGACACACACCTCTTTCGAGACATTCTGGGGAACAGGCAAAATCCGAATTCTTTTCATCATTTAAAAAGAACAAAATCTAGCCAATGTTTCTGGGTAATGAGATGTAGGATCTATGTTCACTGATGGGTAAAGTTTGAAGATTGACTAGTATCTGAGACTTTAGCTATTTCAGGTGGGACAAGTTATAGCGGTCAACTGAGAACGTTCCTTTTCCTAGTTATCTTTATAAGTGTGAAGATCTGTTGCAAGTAGATTACTTTTAAAGTTGATGAGATCATTGGGAGAATATTTCACTACTTTAAAAGATACTTGGATATAGGTTTATTTTTTAAAATAATATTATTTACTAAATGCAAGTAACCAAGATGTAATGAATATCTAAGTATATCTCGCTATACAGATTAAATTTTGGCCTGGAACAGAGGAGGCTGTTATCTGTGCCAAGACTGAGCTATTGATTTTATTTTGAGTTTGAGAAAAAAACGAGTGAATTTGGATATTGTTGAATGCCACTGTTGAATAGCATATGACATTTCCAGTAATTCTTCACTTACTGTTCCTGGTTTTGCCACACTCCTCTTTAGCTATTGCACATAATGTACAGATCAACTTTTAATAAAAATCTTGTAAAATAAAATAAATAAGTGATTGCCATAAAATCAATATTTTTTTAAAAAGAACCAGCATTGAAAGTTAATTTTTAAATAAATACATAAGGTAAAAGTGTCCAAGATAAATAAAACATATGGAAGATTGAGGGACAATCTATAAAACCATATTAGGAATATTCCCTAAGAAAACTGTGTCTAGCCTTAAAGTGGAAAGAAGGATGTTGATTCTTTTAAAGCAGAAACACATTAATTCCAAGAAATAGGAAATTCTTCGCCTCACAACAGTTTTTGGCATCTGCATTATCCTACTGCTTTTAAGGTGCATTTTCTCCTCTGAGAAAGAGAACTCTTTGTCCCTTTTTTCCAAGACCATGGCTTCCCAAGGTAGACACTATTTTGTGCCTGTCACATAGAAAGGGAGTGCAGGTTTGCAGTGCTCACAGACAATTGATTGTCTGCCCTAATGTGTTTCATTTACATGTTTATAACGTCAATAGTGCTGGGGTGTCCACTGTACCATTCATTCCAGCATTCCCACAAGGGTGCAATTGTCTGAATGGCCAAGTCAGACACCTTTTTGATTGCTCTTTAGTTGTCTTTTTAGAGTATAGAGAAAAAGGAGAGAAATCTGTGATGCAGAAACACTAGTTGAAAATATTTCAGAATTACATGTCACTATTAAAGCAGATGTTAACGTTAGGCATTATTGTGTATTTTAACTAAGATTCTAAGGGTGTAAAAATCAAAACAGAGGATGGTTATTGAAATACCACGAAATCTAGTCCTGTAGCTTATTTTTTTGTCTTTTTTTACATGATTTGTGATTTTCATTTTGCTTCCAGCCTCTGTAAATGCAGCCACCTCTTAACTCTTTGTATGCTTAACTGTAATTTTGTTATTTTCCCTCTACATTTACATATCTCTGTTTATGTCAACAGCGTCAGCTAACCACTTGGAAAATCTATTGAAAGAATATTTAGGCTGTGGGAAGTATAAACTTAAAAAAGTAAGATCCAAATATTTCTTCATCAAGCATTTGAATGAAAAAATATTATGATGACTAGCCTTTCCTTGAATAAATTTAACTTAAATAGCTGTATGCCAACTTCCTATGTCTTTGGTTAGTCTTATGCTGTAGGTGTAAGCGCTGAGCAAAGTGTTCTTAGGAGTTCCAAAGTCAATAAAAGATTACTTTGTAAGGTGTGCTGTGCTGTTTTTATATGACATACTGTCTTTATCATTTAAGTTGCTTCCGAGGGAGGCGAGAAGTGGTTACATATGTCTACAATTTCATGTATGACTAAATAAGCCTAATATCTTATTGAATCAGATAAATTATCTACATAACCTAGCCACTGTTAGCCCATATGGATGCACATAGGAAATAAAGGTTTCATATTTC
The DNA here is from genome assembly GCF_049634645.1 of Pelodiscus sinensis. NCBI lineage: Eukaryota > Metazoa > Chordata > Testudines > Trionychidae > Pelodiscus > Pelodiscus sinensis. The sequence continues at coordinate 23,412,056 of NC_134717.1, read as the reverse complement.
AGACATGGTCACTTTTCCCTTAAAAATCATGATCCCAAGTGCTACAGTTAATAGAAGTTAACCTATTTAGACCATGGTCCATAAGAGAAGATAACCTTAAATTCTGTAGCGTCTAATCGCGGAGGGCGGGGGAGGGGGGAGACAAAACTTTTAATAATTTTGTTGCAATTAAAATTTCTCTCTTTTTTTTTTGGCCTGTTTGTGGAAAGATTTTTTTTCTCCCTAGCAGGGAAGACACACACAGTAGATGCACCGTTAGCTGAACCCCTGACACGGCGGTCTTTTGAATGCCTTAGGTATGATTTCACTTTCGCTCACATCAATGCTGACCTGAATGCCTTTCATATCTGATCCGCTGTGTCTCTCCCAGTAAACATCCCCTGAGGGGAGAACAAAGAAAGGAGCTCTTCTTCTTCTTAATCACAATTCAGCCCATTCACCGCCGGCAGGCTACATTTGCATTCTGCAACAGAAAGCCAAGATGAAAAGAGAAAAAAAAGAGAGTGAGAAGGGGTGGGGGGAGCAGAAGGGTGGAGGCTGAGTAAAATAACTTAGGTGTTTGTAGCTGTTTGTTGGGCTTCCCCTAGTTACAAGCCTTATATAGATCCTGCTCTACCCAGCCTTGGCTCTTCTGACAGGCAGATAGTGTTACAAGATGGCATGCCTGTGCTATTCATGGCCACTCGCACTAACACTTGAGGTAAAAAGTGTCAGAGAGGGATCAAATTCTACTCGGAGAAGTCTGTTATAGTTAGGGTCAGGTGTGTGTACTCTCGGCTCTTGACTGCTGCCTATTATTTTGTTTTAATTACTATTATTGTTTACTCGCCATGACCTTGAGAAGTGGAGTTGAGGGAAATGTGGTCCACGCAGATGAAAAGATAGCAGTGAAAGAAATGTCCTTTGGGGGAAAAAATAAAAATTCGTAGTGGCAGAGTGGCGTGTTTCTTTCCCACCAGTGACACGACAGGAGGAAAAGGGCAACTCTTTGGGAAGGAAAAGAGTTTTGCGGCTGGCTGTCACATTGCTAGCTAGAGGAAATAATAACAACAGCCCCCAAACAAATAAGCAACCTGCCCACCCCAACAACATGAGAAATGCTATATTTGTGTAAGTTTCGTTAGCCAAGTTTTCTCGGGTTTCTTGTATTTCACAGCCACCTCCATATTTTTCCCCAGATTTCTTGTCTGTCTGGTTTTCAGAAGCCACTCTGCGTTTCTTAGTAAGACACTATCAAACATGGTTGAGGTTTTGGTTATATTCAGTATTTCTCACCAAGGGAAAGTTTATTTATAACCGAATCCTGCTTGCTGAGAAGTATTTACGCCCTTTCAGGCAGACCTGTCAAAATTTTCTGTGTTGTTTGCCTCCATTTGCAATACGTAAAAAGTAATATGCGGTTGCTCGTATTAGAGTAACCAAGGTAGCGCAGAAATCTTAAGTGACAAGTTTTCAACTGTACTATCTCCTGCCTACCAAACTGTCATTTTTTTTCAGAAACCGCTTTAAAGATACTAACAGGTTTTTCCCCCCATCAGCAAATAGATTAAAAGTGCTAAAGCAACTTTGAGAGAAAGAACAGTTTGAACAATATGAAGCGGGAGGGATGTTTTATTTTCCTATAGCTGCTGTGGCAGATTTCACTCCTAAGGAGCACACTAACCGAGATGTTACCAGTTGAACAGAAGCATGTGACACAGATTCCTGATTTTTTCCCAGAAGATTTACAGAATTTACAAAAAGAGATTATCTCTACACCTTCCACCCTCCCCGTCCACCCCTATGACCCAAGCAGTGGAGGATTTAGGCAGATTTACTTCAGTAAACACCTTTGGATACTTCGGGAAAAGTAGGAGTCTGTTTGCAAAAGGAGGCTTTTGTTAAGCGAGGTGCTGGGATAATACTTTACCAGGCTGCTGTGATATTAACCTACCCAGTAACGCTGGAAAGCTGTTTAACTCTTTGTGTGCTGTACACTTTCACTCCTCAGATAAGACTCGGGTTCCCGGGGGGGCTTTCTTTGGAAGTTCCAAGTTATGTTCACATAGCGGTTTGCAGAAGAGAGAGGAAGGAATAAAAGCCTGGTATTTTGGGTCATTTTGAAGCTAGTCAACATAGATTTCTTATTTATAACCGAATAATTTGGGCTGAGCAGAGGCTCCAATGAGATTTGTGAATGGAGACAGTGTTATACCAAATCAATCCGGAAAAAAAAATCTTCAGTGTATACTAAGGATAAAAAATCATGCTTGTTAAACTTCAGAAAATTGTTTAGAAAACTTGCAGGCTCTCCCAATACATCAGTAAGGTGATTTGGATGAATTTAGGAATCTGCCTTGAGAAGTAAAATAATCCTTTAAAAAAGAGATTGTTTGCTAAAAAAAAAAAAGAGAGACTATAAGGGTCGAGGGCTGGTAGTCATATATTATCTCTATTCCCATCTTTGAGGAAACCTTCAAGTTTTCAACGCACATACTTTCACCTTGTAAAGCTGCCTCCTTTCATTGCCCTATCACGGTACCCCAGTTATGCCAGCAAGCAGTTAATAACGGGTTATTTTTTGCTGGGCATAAGAATAACTTTTCAGGTGTTGCCTTTTTAGTTTCAATAAGATTGCCTTATTTAGTTTTCAAAAAGTGTAGGTGTCAATGTTAGAGCAGTCACAAATGTGTGAGAAAGCAAAGGGTATGAGACATGACAGAATTAAAGGTGTTTGCTATGTTGTTACCCGTGTGTCAAGCTGCAAGCTCCCTTTGTCACAGCCTTCTGGTGATTTGATACTGCACATCCACTTCCCTTCTAGGTGATACAGCAGTTTTTAACTGGGGTTTTTTCATGTGCATGTGCACTCATTGCTGTTACAGTCTTTCTCCCAAATTCCATTAGAACACCTAAATCTCTCTCACACACACATCTCACTCACACACACACATCTCGCTCTCTCTCTCTCTCTCTCTCTCACACACACACACACACACACGCCTTATAAAAGGGCACTGTGCACTCAAATCCCAGGGCGGCAGCAGTATTACAGTATCTGGCATGGAGAGCAGTTTGGCAGCAATGTCATCTGCCAAATCATCCCATAATTACGTTTTATGTTATTTGTACGAATGACCAAGCATGCAGTATTCCTTTAGAAATCAAAGGAAGGCTTAAAATGCGTTTTTGAATACTTTCAGACCATGGTCAGGTCACAGTTTGGGAGATGAATTAAACTGATCTCATTTGTGATCTAATTGAGGCTGGCAACAACCTTAGCAGTAGCAATAACATACAAACAGAAATCCAAGAACAAAATTCAGCAGGTCAGATCTTTTGCTAGAAAACTGCCTAGGAGTTAGTTCGTGGTTGCCAACAGTGAAGTTAAACTTTGTCCCCTTTCTCAGCATCAGTGCAAGCTTTGCATATTTTTCAGAGTCTTTCACAGGAAAGTTAGGATAGATACACATACAAAGAAGAGAACCAAACAGTGCCTGATTGAGTCCGGATCCACGGATCACAAGAACCTGTTTCTAGTGGATCCAGTGGTGTAAACGGAGAGCTGATGTAGCTTCTAAAAGCTAAAGCGCGGGAGGAAGAAGAGAAATGGGTTCAAGACGTGACAAGAGGCACAGGTCGGGAAGCTCAATTTAAGCAAATGTTCCAAGTAGAAACTCAGGTCAGCTTCCTATCTTCACATCCATCAGTGCGGGTGGCAGGAATGTGATGATCACAGTGATACAGAATTGTTTACAGATTTGGTTATTAGGGTTCTGAACTTGCTTTGCACGGGAGGAGCCTAGAGTGCTGTCTTTGTGAGGCAGCAGAAATGCTTGTCACCTGGCTGGGAGCTAGTTAGAGATGGGGCCTTGCGTTTCAAAGGTCAGAGCCAGCTCCGAAGCTCCACCCGAAATTGCGCAAAGTTCTGTTAATCGGGTTCCGTGGCTGGCCGGGGAGCCCCAAGCCGAGCCGAACTTCCCCAGAGACAGAAGTAGTGACGTGTACAGAGGATGGCTTTGGGCCAGAACAGCTTTTCCCTGGGATGAGAAGACAAAAGTATATAAATAAATGAGTGACAGACACGTCTATAAAGCCTGGAAAGCTGTTCGTTTGAACACTGTGGACACCCCTCCCCTCAGCTCTCACACGTATGCACCGGTCTTGCCTACACTTCGCTTTCTGGGACTGTGGGTTTCTCAAGGGCCCCGAAGCGACATTGTAGCAGATCTGCAGAAGATAACACGCGCAAAGTACCTGCGTGTTCGCCTAGCTGGCAGCGTTGCAGCTCGAAGTTAGCTAACGAATCCGGGCTGGGATGTGCTCTCTTGCGAGCGAGCAATTAAAACATAATTGAGAAGTTTAGAGGGCTCCTTTACTCCTTTATTGCTGCATTAGAGGGGCACATAATGTCATCGCGTCGGGGGGGGGGGGGGAGGGGGAGGAGACAGAGTAGACACTTCTCGTGGTCTCTTCTGTCCCTAGGTGCTCTTAGTAGGCTCCCACCTGGGGCATGTCTTTCGTAGGAGGTGTGTGCTATATTTTCTAGCAGGCGATATTTGATACACAATCTCTCTCTCTCTCTCTCTCTCTCACACACACACACACGCACACGCACACACACACACACAGAGTCTCTCTCTCTCTCTCTCTCACACACACACACACACACAGTTTCTCCGTGTGTCTCTCTCACACACAGTCTCTGTCACACACACACACACACGGAGTCTGTCCCTCTCTCACACACACACACACAGAGAGAGAGAGAGCGCGCAGTTCTATGCTACTTCAGCTTCTCTCGGTGATAGGAGCGCACTGTTCTCTCCACATTTGCTTGTTGGGTGGGGCAGCACTGCTAGCAAGGTCACAGGCAACAGAAAGAATCAATAACAGATCAACAGATTAAGATATCATAGCATCTAAGGGCTGTCCCGGATCCACCCGCCCCAACTAGCGGATAAATTTCATCTACTTCAAATGGTCCAACCAATACTAGTCATTTCAAATGACTCTGCCAAGAGTCATTTGTTAATGTGATAGAGAGCTGGGGCTCTAATCATCTGTTTAAGTATAACTGTATCGACGTTGCTTTGCATTTTAGCCATTGCAGGCAGTCGATGAAAGTTTGGCCACTGACTACAGGGGAAGGAGGATCGGGACTATTGGTTCCCACTGGGGTGGGAGCCCCTTGCACTACAACTCTCCCCATTTGAGGGGAGGGGGATGCTGCAGGGGGAAGCCAGGCGAAAAGCTGGTTTCTAAACTCCCTAGCCCTCGCCGGCCTATGTTCGAGTCCGCCTCGACTGGGTTTATGCTGCAAAAACGTGTTCAGACGTTGGGTCCTAAACACAGGCCAGCTGGGGCTCTGGGAACTCCAGGAATAAATTAAAGCAGCACCCCGAGCCGCAGCCATTAGCCTTCTGTTCGAACGCCCCCTCCCTTGGCACGTACCGTGTTCTCCCCAGGCTCGGAGGAGGCGAGCTTAGAACCCAACCTCTGCCTGGTGGGGTGCATCGCACAGGTTTGCATGCGCCCCAATCGCTTCCATGCCAGTGTTACTGGCCCATGCTACACTGGCCCTGCTCAACCCGACCCTGAGCGGTGGGACTGGGCGGAACCGTGGGATCTGAGGCGGGGTATTTCGGCCCGTTCGTCTCTCCAATGCAGCGTCTGAAGTGGGGAGTTTACATACAAACTAGTGACAAAGCGTGCGGCGTTCAAAGCTCCTTCCCGGCAGAGCGGGTCGCCATCTCAGAGCCATATTTACAGTCCTAATATGAAAAGAAAGTTTCCGATGACCCTGGAACACTTCGAGACGTGTGGAGTTTTACACTTGTGCAGCTAAAGTGTGAGGTAGCCAGGCCTTGTGAAACCCAGACCACAAATGATACGTGTCAGTGGGTTCTTTGATAGGGCTTCTGGCCACAGTGTTTTTGTGCTGTCAAACTGCGATGTCGAACAAACACCTCCTCTGGGACAGCGTGATAAATGCAGAGACAGGCTGGCTTCAACCAGTCTCAGCAATCTCTTCCCGGCCCACCAGCCCTCCCCCAGTCCCGCGCCCTCCTTTACCTGAGATTGACGTTTTTGCCCAGGCGCCCTGGGATTTCAGAAGTGTCAAGTCTGAGTAATTATTGATACTCCCCAGTTCTTAGGAGCCAGGGCTCTGAAGCCGCCTGCGAAGCCATTCTCAAGCCTGCTCCTTCTACCTTGAAGTCTCCCAGACTCTTCTGAAGAACTTTGGCCGGTTTGTAATCCCCTCCCCGCCATCACGCCATCCTTTGCTTAAATCATTTCACACCCAGCATGGCCCCAGCCTCCCAACTACACCCTGTGCTTTGTTGGCCCATGTTAACGCCTAGACACAACACTAAACTTCGGCTTTAAAAAGAAAGGTTGCAAATAGCCTTCTGCTTCCCACGTGCAAACATTCTTTTAGAGGCTGGGATTTCAAATGTGTCTTCGACTTATTTTTCTCCCCCTCTGGGCCATTATTATTATTATTATTTTACTAAAACCTGTTTACTCGCCTCTTTGTTGGGTTTTTTTACATTAAATGAGTTTCCATCCTTTACTCCCGTGAATCTCTAAGACATAGAAACCATTATATTCTCCACTCCACCCCCGTATTTTAAAGCAGTGATCCTGACAGCAGTACTATTATTGCACTTTATGTTTTAGTGGATGTTTGCTGTTGCTAGTTACAGCAACACTTATCATAAGACAGCAAGAAAAGAGTAGTCCCTGGTAATTAAAGTAATGAAATATTCATTTACTCTACCTTTTCAGTAGTCTCACAAATTAGGCTGCTACATTTAATGCCTGCACTGCCTCCGTTTTTATTATAATGGCAGCTTTCGCATCTGCAATTAGGACTAATTCTGACAGTTACAATTTCTGAGGGATGGTAAACAGTGAACGAGATGTGCAGCAGTGGTATTACACGTGAAAAGCCCTTGTCTCTTTAACCTTGTTGTTTTTTTTTCTCGCAGAGGTTACCTTTTCCCGATGGTGCAAAATCGACTTGACATAACTGTTCATCAGTTTCAGGGTTTTCCCTGGAGGTATTTGCATCAAATCAGCCCAGTCAAGCTTCAAGTTGAAATTGGCAGGCCAGAAACTGACAGGGTAGGGACTGGGAAAGAGACAGCTAAAGTGCAGGCAGCAAACTGACAGCAGCAGAGTGAAAGACACACACACACAGAGAGAGGCTAAGCTTTTCAACTTTAGCGGGAGAGGGGGGGCATCAAATCTAAATGTTTTAGGTCTTAATAGTACTGGATACAGTGAAGTTTTTCAGGGCTGCGGGATCAAGTACCTTTATCAAGTTCCTAGAATCAGGAAAGACTAACTCTGCATCACTGTATACAAAGTCTGGTTTAATCTGATTGGATGCCTAAAGAAAAGTGGTGAGACCTAATGAGATCATGCTAAAGTTCTAGGGAATTGGAACCTCTTATAGACTTTGAAGAGAAGCATTTAAAAAAAAAGGAAAATAAAGAGTGGGTGTGACGATCAAAAGTTGTCAGAATTAGAATTAACAAGTTACTTTGCTGTGATTCTTTTCTGGAGAAGTGTGGTGTTTATGTACCACAAATGTTAAGAAAAATGACTAAAAAGGTTGTTAATACCAGTAAAAACATATTTTGATCAGCTAAAAAGAGAGGAGTGAGATATGTTTATCTGCAAAGATAATTAGAAACCACCCCCCCAACATTTCCTTGAATATGTTATTTCACTTGTGTTCTGTCACATGAAAGCCTTACATCAAGATGACACAAAGGTTTTAGATTATTTTAAAAAAAATCAGGGGTGAAATTTTACTTAGTAAAAATATCTCTACATCCTATTTAGAATCTTTCTACCTCCCAGTTGCATTAAATTCTATATTTTCCTCCATTTTAAAATTATTTATTTATTGGTCTTTACTAGATGATTAAAAATCCTTCTTACTTCTCCTACCAGACTTGTGCTAAAGTAAGCCTTGCTTTCAAACAGTTTTTCAGCTGTGTGTGTGACAGGCATTGGCTGATCTGCTGATGCCCATTCGACAGGCACTGTTGAGCTAAAGTGGTGTGACGGCACAGTTTTGTTAAGCTGTGAACAAAGGGCTGGAGATGCCTCGCTGGCATCATCCATGTGCATATTGGCCTTGTCACAGTATTGCTTGATTTAATGCTCTGTTTATTCCTAGATATTAGAACTTAAATTCCAAACAATATGTTTTCATATAATACATATGAACTTTATTTTAAAAGATTTCACTTTCAAAGAACCACAGATCCATTTGTCTCTTCAATGTCAGTGCACCTAACATTTAAAACGTAGCTCCCAGATAGATAGGTGGCCACTAGCCTCTTAACTGTTATCCAGTTAAAAATGGGATTTCAGTTTAAAAAGTCTTATTAGGGTAAAAGATTTATTTTTTCTTTGATCATTTCTTGAGAGTTGTTATTTATTTCAACAGTGGATTTTCTTATAAGCTCCTGAAGAAAGGTTACCCTCTGTGCAGACAGGGCCAGCTGGGTTGGACTTTTCAAACAACATATCATCCCAATGGTGCTGCTGTGATAAAAGGAGAACTTTGCAAATACCTGTGAGCACAGTGACATGATTATTGGCAAGTTAGTGGAAAGAAAACAAGGTTTAGATTTTTTAAAACATATTCAATGAATGAGAATAACTTTACATCTCAGCAGAATTTAGATTCTGATGGTCTCCTGTTGGAGATACCTCCGGCTTTATCTCTAAAAAGTTTTTCTTCTTTTTAAAACTCAGTTCAGGTTTGGCTGAAAGTGTTTGCTAAGAGATTAGTTAGCTAGCTTGCACGAAGGAGGTAGCCATGGGAAGCAGTGCTTTGCTGGAAGGAATGTTCAGTAGGTCAGGGTGTGAAGATATAGGGAGCTGCAACTTACAGAAGCTTGGGATCAGGTATTTTCCTCTTTGTTTCATATGAAAAACAAAGCGCTTATAGAAAGGTTTGTGGTGAGACATCAGATCCCAGCAGGAGCTCAGCTGTTGTTTTTCAGGATTTCTAATGAACGTTTTAGCTCAAAAAGTCTATGAAATAAAAGGTATTTGGATTCATTATTATTATTATTGTAGGCAGCAGAGCACCTTAGTTTGATTATGTAAATATTTTAGGGATATTTTGTCCTATTCCTTTCTAAGACATAGTGCTTTACTTGAGAACTGTAAGGAGGGGAAGGGAATGCTCAATAAAATGAAAGTATTTCTTTTCCAAACCATTCAGCCTGTCTAGAGCCTAAATCTGAAATTGAATCTGCTGGGCAAAACCTGTACAATTTTTCTACCTGCCCTTAGTCTGCTTCCTTTCAACTATGACAGTTTTACTAACTGAAATGAATGGGCTTGCTTTCTGTGGTACCTTTTCTCAGTATGCATTTACATCAAGTACTTCAAACAGCAAGCTGGGTGATATATGTAGGGGGACAGCTTGCACAGAATAAGCTTTAATGGTTAATTTTTGTATAGCTTTATAAATGAAAGGGACTTAAAGCTACTAGCAGTATAGATCACAAGACCTTATGTGGTCTTTTCTTCTCTAGATGCATGAGAGATTTACGTGCCTAACTCCCATAAGAGTTAATGGAAGTTACGCATGTAAATCTCCTGCCCAGTGAGATAATAGGCTCTCTTATGTATGGATAAGATGGATTCTTACTAAACATTCAAAATGAGCCTGGTTGCAGATTTTATGCTCTTTATTAATACTTTATTAGCAAATATTTAAAAAAACAGACTGAAGATGTAGGGCCCCTAACAGTGGTTTCCATCATGGTCCCTTTGACATTACTAGAAAAAATCATTGAAATCTGCAAAGCAGGACTGGGCCTAATATAGGCATTGTTTCCTCTCTTTGTACCTTTCCTGCTCTACATCTGCTGCTGATTATAATATACACCTGACTGTGACAGGATGTTGCATAGGCCAAATTACTTCTCACTTTACAAACTCTGGTGGCTACGGACCTCCCAGCATGAGGACTGGAAAAGAGGGAAACCATAGAGTGGGCAGCTGGTACCAATGAACTATATCCTCCTTTCATGGTTACACTCACTTTTAGCCCCACTGTCAGGTTGTTCAGGAGAGATAACCATCTCAAGGCACTATGAGGCTAAAACCACAATCCTGGAGCCTTAAAATTCTAACTCTTCTGAGGGAAGGAGTTCTTTTAATCCAGGTGCCCATGTTGTTCAATGGAAGTCACCCAACCGGGGAGGCTATTCCCACCAGAGCAGTACTCAGGCTCTCTCCACAGGATAATACTTGTTCTGTCTTCAGTTCCAAATAACCAGGCAGTGCTAGTACTGAACATCTGATTCTCTTCTGCTTCAGTGTTGTGTTCCTTCCTGAGAAAGAAACAGACTTTGCCTCACACAAATAAGATCTCTGAATTTCTCTTCATTGAGATATATATCTAGATGTATATCTATAGCTCTCTAAGTAATTTTCTATCTATCTATTTAAATATTATATATATTGGTCTGGCTATCTGCAGCTAAGCCAAACAGTTCAATAACATCTCATTTAGACTCATGGCTTGCACATCCAAATTTATATATATATATATATATATATATATATATATATATATATATATATATATATATATATATATATATATATTTGGATGTGCAAGCCATGAGTCTGAATTAGATGTTGTTGAACTGTATTGCGTAGCTGGAGATAGTCAGTCCAACAGCATACCAGGACAATGTTTCAGTAACAATTCCTTAATTTATAAGCCACACATCTATTTTTTTCCATTACTGTTTCTTTACATCACTTCGGTGCTTCTTGCGATACTCATCTGAATGAGTTGTGCAAGCTTCTGACTTGCCAGCCCCCCAGCTCCCAGGCCTGCTACTGCACGATTCAAATAACTTAGTTTATAGACTATCAGATTAAATCCGAGGGTTTCTACCAGTGATGGAATCAGAAGAACCATTGTTTCCTGATTATCATATCATCAGCCCCAACCGATATTAGCACGCTCAAGGAAAACATATTTCAGTTACAGTTGATTTTCAGATTCCAAAATGGTGCTGCAAAATCTATGCATGCCTAAGTATATTTTATGTTAGGCTGTGCAATACAAAATGTATGCTGCAGCAATCAGTGAGTTAACAGTATCAATCAATTTGTAAACAGATGAAGTCACTCATTCCCAAACTGGTTTTCCAAAAACAATTACTAAATTACAATAGAAAAAAATTGTACAGTTACTGTATTTGTGTGCTGTGTTACAATCAACATACCAGGGAAACAAAACAATTTAATGCAGAAAAATCATCATTCATCTACATTATAATTGCTTCTTTTTCACATCTACAGGGCGGTTAATTAAAATTGTGATTAAATGCGGTCGCGCTGCCTAAGATGTCTTGCCCAAAACAGGTGGTACAGAATTTAAAAGTAAAAAAAATGTAATTAGCATTGGAAATTGAGAAATTGCCTGTAAGAATCAGTGTTAATTTCAGTCAGTGATGAGGTAATTTATAAATGAATGCAGTGGAGGCTGTGCAAATGCACAATTGCCTTCCTTCCCATTCTTAACATTCTCAGCATGCAGGTGAAAATGTTTTCAAAATATTGAGGTAATTTGAAAATCAATCCATGCATTCTGTATCTTTTTTCTCCTGTTTGTAGTGAATACTGAGCAAATGCTGCATAGATGGCATAATATCAGTTTTTCACTTTCTGAAAGCAATCCTACTACATTTGTCGTGACATCCGATAAAGTTTAAGTAAACAAAATGCCTGACTAAGATTCTTTACAAAGGCCAAAATGTTGATTGACATTCTTAGTGAGTCTGAATTTCTTCCAATATATGCTATGTGTTTAAAATATGCTGTCCTCACAAAGGCAATATAGATTGGCATTTAGTTTTAATACTAGAGTATAGATACTGCAGAACAAAGTAGTTAATCTGACATCAAACTTATGATTTCTTGGTTACCATTTCTGCAATGCACTAGAAAAGTTTCCACAGAACTGATATTTTCTTTAAAAACTCTTCTTCTAAACATTTGTTTAATATTTCAAGAGAACTGTTAAACAGGTTATATATAGAGAGATTTTTTTTCTTAGATGATTCGTGCTTTTTCATAAATGTTGAATGATAAACCAGAAATACTAATTTCTAACTAAAACACATCCTTTTGGACCCAAGCAATTAGGCACAAACTTCACAGCAACCAATATGTTACAGGTTAATGTAATTTCAAATAAATAAATAAATAAATGAACGAATCAATTCCAGCACATATAAAGCAGGGCGGACTACAAAAATTCACAGCACTAAATGATTTGACCAGTCATTGCAGGATTGTTGGACTTCAAAACAAACTTTAGATTTATGCATATGTATATATAAAAATAACTTTTGCTTTTGATAATGTTGCTCTTTGAATGCTGTAGATGTAGACTTAGTTTTATTTCCAAACAGGGAAAAGCAAGTGTTGGTTATCAGGTAGTAATGATACATTGAAGCTGTGAGATGGCTTCCAAGCATCACAATTTTAATTAAAGAAAGCTAGTCTACAAAATCTGTAAGGATTTTGTTTTACTCATGTAATTACATAAGTATTGCTAGTCATTTTATTAGTCTGTCTTTAGTGTAACAGTTACCTTTTCTTAGAGAAACTTGTTTTTTTCCTTTCGGCAAGCCCAGTGACCCTGTGAATTTTAGAGCATTTACTGCTGCTTGTTTCATGTGCTTTACCTCCACATGGTAATCAGTACTTTGAATGGACAAGCACAGGTCAGGGAATATTAATTTATTTAAATATAGTGTATTACTGGGAAAATGTTCTGGTCAGAGAATAAAACAGTGAGCCAGGAGACCTGGATTTGGTTCTGCTGGTGATTCTTTGGGCCTGTATCAGCTCTCCCCTCCATTAGTGTGTAGTGAGAGATATCATACCATTCTATAGCTGTGGAAGACAAGATCAGAATCAAGAGTCATGTGCTGTGGGGCATGTCAGTTAACTTCTCTTTGCTTGTGTTCCTGTATCTCATTGGTACCGTATCATGGGCACATAATCCCTACCACTTTCAGATGTAAGGTTTAGTATTTACAAAGGACTCTGAAATCCTTAGAAACTGCAGACATATTTTTATTATTATGGTTTCATGATAAACTAATCAGATGCAAAGAGAATTGACTAAGAAAATTATGAATACATGTATCAAATAATCAAATTCTTACAGTTTGTTAAATACCTTATTGTTATAATTTAGAATACAACTTAACTTTTAAATAACTACTATTTTTAATATTGAATGGGCAGAAGCTAGCAATAATCATTGAAGCAATGATTATGGTTGACTGGGACGTATTTTAAAACATTAGCTATGTTATGCAGAGTTAGAAAGCAGCTGCACAGAAGCATTTGAATCTCATTTCAGTTTGGAAGCAGTAAAGATAAACTGAAACCTAAAGAAGAACATGTGTGTCCAAACGCTGGTTCCATTGAAGAAAGTTTTACCAGTAAATTCTGTGGGACACAGATTTGGGTTATAAAAAGTTGATTTGAGGCGCATATATATATATATATATATATATATATATATATATATATATATATGAAAATATTTTGGTCAAGCTCAATGTAGAAATTTGAGCAAAAGTTTTTGGTTTTGGTTTTCTCTTCAATATCATCTAAACCCAAAAGAAGACAAGGGAAAAGATCTTGCTCAGTTCATGTAAACATAACTCCGTAGCCATAATTAGAACCTTTGAATTTTGTGGGTCCACTTCCATGAGTAAGGAGTAGTAACTTAAGACATATGAAGAAGATTAGGTCCAAGATAAATGATGCTCCCTACTTTATAAACTAAGCTTTTAGTGTTACATTGATTTGGGGCAAGAAAAATAGCTTTGTATATTCCTGAACTCCAAAGTAAACTACATGTTTTTACATTACATGTCAGATTTCAATCAGCTATCAAAACAACCAAGCTTCTTCATTTAAGTAATTACAGCATCTGGGTCTTTGAGAAGAACCAAAAGAAAACATCCCCTTTGCAAGTATCATGACTTTTTTCAACTTTTACTCTTCCACCTCCCAAGAATCCTCATACTTCACTATTCTGCACAGTGCCTTATCTTTGCTGTCCTATGACAAGCCCCAAAGCCTCAAACATTTCACAATGACTATGTGACAAATTGTTGTGCTTTTATTCGTGTCGGACATCTTTGCCAGGATTGCTTGTTGTGTTTTCTATTTGGCTGTGTCATGGGACCAAAGGTGGCTGCTTTTGTACAGCATGTCAAATCTGGTTAACATGCAGCCATTTATCTTTAAAACCACTCCTGAACAATAGCAATGGTGCATTGGGCCACTTGTACAAGGTTCTGAGCATAAAATGTTTGTTTGTTTGTTTATAGTGCCATTCTTTCTGTATGTATGCATGCACCTCATTTGGAGGCACTCTGGTCATGCAGCAGACAAGATGTTTCATAATTTTGGGAACCTTTTAGAGACAAATTGTACAGGGCAAGTGTAGTATAACTGAACTGTGGGATGCCCAGTGAAGTATAGAAAATCAGATACAGCACAGCCTGAAAGAATAAAACAATAATTCATATCTATGTATATTCACAGTACTTTATAAAGAATTCATATAAAGAGAAAAACACATTTATTTTCTGTTTTTCTGTTCATATGTTGTGATTATACATACGTGTGTGTATTTAAATATGTATATATTGGCATATGTACATGCATATGTACTACATATGTAAGTAGTATCTCATAGGAATAAGGGAATTTTATTGTATGTGTAATGCAAGTGTATGTGTACCAGTTAATGTCTCTGGTGTGTGTGTGTGTGTGTGTGTAGATTATGGAGATACATTTATTGTGATGAAAATACTAAGCTTTTTACTTTATAAATAAAAAGATATGCAGCAAAGTTTGCAGTTCTGGTTATTTTCCAGATATTCAAGTCATGCAGAAACATTTCTGGTGAGAATCAGAAATGCAGAAAAAAAATATCAAACAAAAAGGCTGGTAGAGAACTTAAAAAGTTTTATTCAATAGAAAAATTAGAGTTAACTATAGCAGTAGCAATTCCTTGTTGCAGTTGGAACATTTAAGATAGCAGAACTCTATGTTTTTTTAAGGATTGGCTGTGTTGTGTAATAATTATACATATAGTGCTGTGAGGTTACTTGAAGGAACAGGCATACTATGTATGTTTTTTGAGTAAAGGACCCAGGAGATTGCCTTTCACTTTGAAAACAATCCCTAATATCAGGAAAATGCTCTGTTTGTTTATGCGTACATAATGCAAGTTTGTCCGCCTGGGAACTGCAGCAAATGGGAGAAGTATGCATGGATTTCACAGGTAACAGGATTACGTGGGCACATAATTGATCCATTTGGAGAAAAAAATGACAGTGCTCTAAAGATGCCTAGGCTTTGGAGATGGAGTTTATGAAACAGGCATTTGTAAATTCTAAAGAATCAATATGTCAATTTTATTACATCTCAGGACCAGCTGGGCATTAAAGGAACAGTAGCCTTTTTAAAATTGCAGCTGCATATTCCTGCATTGTGTACCTTTCTTAAAAAGGCTTAGAATTTTAGAAAATGTACTTTGCTCAGAGATTTGCACCTTTTCAAGGACTGGTTTACATTGACAAAAAAGACACAAAACATTACATTGTGTCAGTTTTCCTCTTAGAGACACAGCTGGTTAAAATTGCTAAACCTTCAATTATATTATATACAGATCTCATTAATAGTTACATACAAAGGAGAACAATGACTGCTCAATCCAAGACACTGGGAACATTACAGAGCCATTAGAATGCATACCTGTAATTCACACCAAGATTTCATCACATGCTGATGATGCAGTAAGTCAATGTCAGGGACTTGAAAGTTCATATTAGAGATTTCTCATTAAATCTATCCTGTGTCAGTGCAAAATAGTATCTTTGTTGTTGTTGCAGTGCTTTTTCTCTCCCAGGAATTTCACTGTCTTCAGTTGTTTTGATTTAAAAGACAGAAAGATTACATAGAATTTCAGTACAAAATATAGGTAGATATGCTGACTGGGCTTGGGTTTATGATGGAAGATTAATCTTTGCAGGTTGAAAAAGCAACCCACAGTGGACTATGGACCCTGATGATGCATTCTGATCAGCATTATTTGCCACTGGAGGTTTCATTTTCAACCCAATGGGCAAAAAATTGTTTTCTATGTGAGATGGAAATTCCATTATTAACTATAGCCGTGATGCCCAACCAGTTCTGAAGCAGTAGCCCTAGTGGCTGTTGCTATAGCGAACTAGACATGCTCAACCAGCCAAATAGTCATATGTGACTAGTGGCTAGCATATTGGCACAACAGAGCTGTAGGACATTTGGTCTAGGTCACAATAATAACAGGCTATGTTTTGGGCTTCTAGACTTCAGCCTGTGTTCTATTGTCTTCTTCCTCACTTAGCTACCTGTTGATGTTGCTGTGATCAGAAACCTTTAAATTACTGTTCAATTCCAGATGCCGAGTATACAGTCACATTTGCAAATTCAGCCATTCTGGATGCCTCAGTGATTTCGTACTAGCAGGAGCTGCAGGTGCTCAGTACTTCTGAAAATCAGGTCCTAAGCCTCTCCAGTTGGACAGTCAAAAATTAAGGCACCCAAAATCAGTGGCTGCTTTTGAAAATTTTGGCCTGAAGATATTTTCTGATTCTTCACTGGCCCAATGCCTACATCCTCAGAGCTTGTGGGCCCTCTTTGGCCCTAGCTAGTAGTTTCCTAGCTTCCTGACTGCTTTTCTTTTTCCTTTTGGTTCACTGAAATATTCTTCAAGTTCAGTCCCGCTGCACCCATAGGTTCTCTAATTTTCCCAACTGTTTCCACTACTCCATTCTTCTTCATAGTATACTTCTCTTCCTTTCCCCATTCCCAATCTTTTCTGCAACTCCTTTGACAATTCTAGACAGTCACCTAGCCTTCTTCCACACTCTGCCACTCTGCTCTCACAGATTCCCACCTTCTCTTCCTGAATCTTGGCTGCAGACTTTTGACAAGATCTTTACTTTGGCTTCTGAAAGAGAGATAAGGTTGCTTTGATGTTTAGTTCACACTGCAATTCTTAACTGTGTTATTCTGTTGGTTGTTAGAACAAGCTAAAACAGATCACTTGTCCATGTTTGAACACATCTTAAGTAGACCAGAATATGAGGATATAATATATAAAATGGATGGGGTGCCAGTGATGTATAAAGGTACTGTAGTATAGCCCACCTCTCCAGAAAAACCCTAAAATAAGCATTACGTTGCAAAATAAAAACGTCTAGGTTACCAAAGGAAAGTATGGAAGAGCACATGCAAACACAACAAGCCACTTAGTCCCTTTTCTTTGGTCTTACAATAGTCATGAAGTAAAGCTTCATTCTGACATTTTGTATTTCTCCTCCAAAAAAGTTCCAGCCCATTTCCCCAAGGCTTTATCAGGAACACAGGGAAAAAGAAACTCAGAATGTTTTCACAGAAATGCGTGTCAGCAGAACAAATGAGGATGATGTTTTGTCAAGCACACAGATCATGAAACACACACCAAAACCAGACACTTAAATAGACCATACTGAAACTTACAGAATAGCAGGAAATTCAGAGATGAAGCATCCCTTTCAAAGCACAGGTTGTGCCTGTGTGTTTGGTTAGAAGATGTATGGCATTCAAACTAATTAGTTCAACCCAATATCCTGTGGCTCAAAGGTGAGAAAAAGCTTTAACTTTATATTTCCTACACTAGTAATTTGTACCTCCAAAGCAATGACAACTCAGGATCTCAGATCACACCCCATATTGTTCAGGGAGTATTATTAGACGTACATGAGAAAACTGAGATTACAACTAGGTTATGTAACTTGGCTAAGGCCAAACAGTTAGCAGGAGAGTTAGAGACTACATACCCTGTACTAGGTTCTGATCTTTCTTACACTAGTGAAAAACTAGAGTCCCTACACTAACAGCATTAATGTTCTGACAGCTCTTTGAATCTGGTTTTCAAGGAAAAGCAAACTCCAGAAAGATAAGGTGAAAAAATGGAAAAACAAAACCTGTCATTGATCTGATTGATGGTTCTTCCAATGAGATCATAATACCTTCTTCAGAGACTTTTACAACCTCTATGGAAGTGCAGGAGGCACTGCCAATATCCGCAGATCATTGGCATGATAGACCATAACGGCTTCTTCAGAGCCGTTACGGTCTATCGTGTCAATGCGTACTTAGGGAGTCCTCAATGCATGGATCATTGACATGGTACTACATAATGGCTCCTTAGAAGCCATTACTGGGTATCAAGTCAATGCATACTTAGGGAGCCTTTAATGCATGGACCCACACAACTTGACTTGCTCTGAATATTAAAAATCCTTAGGAAAAGTAGTTACTGCATATGTCATTTGGGGAACTTATTAATACCCAAATACAAAGGTGCTTCTTGTGGACTATCCACATGAACATTTTTATTTAAGAAGAAAGACTAACTGAAACTACTGTGAGAGAGCATCTGAAAACCATGAACTTCCCATTTTTCTCAAACAGGCACCTCATTTTATTTAATAAAATATGTAAAAAAAAAAATTCACTCTCAGTCTGAAAAAGTGAAGGCAAAATTCATTCCAGAACAAAATTTTTATGGGTAGAATAAAGTCCTGAAAATAAGGGGTTGTAATGGAAATGCTGACACACTCTGAACTATAAAGGAACAGTGCTGTGTATTGTACCACTAAAGTAACTTTACCATACATTTAAAAAAACCCAAGTATTTATGATGATATCTGCAAGATGTTTCATTCTTTTTTTTGAATCAAGCTTGAAAGAAATGCCATCTTGAACAACAAAGGTTTTACAATGTTAAATATCATGTAATCCAAGCAGGAGTTTAGCTTGATTTTTTGACCCATTCCCCAGGGAGTGTCGAACAAGAGTTCCCAAATTGTTGCTCTGCTTCTTCAATTTATAGATGAACGCCCTGTAATTTTTATTACTGCAAAAGAGATTTCACCACACTGAGTTGAAAATGGTTCTAGTTTGCTGTTGTTGATATTTTTCTTTTGTGTTCTGCTTGCTGACTGACATCTGCTATCATGCTAAGCAGGTGTTCCTATGTAAACGAACGTGCCCTGTTTGTGTTTCGCCATCCTCGCTACTGCGCACCCAAATGAGCAGCGTGATTAAGAATCCTGTAAATTTTTGAAAGGAAACGGATGGCTGCCCTACTAGAACATAATTACACCGTTCCAACATCCGCAGCTCACTGCTGCAGCCGAGTTGGAGAACAGCAGAAATTAATAATATATAATAGCATAATTCTCGTAATTTATAAATGAAATAAAGTAGAAAAGAGATTCTGCTGATATGCATTTTCTTCTTAATTCTAAAAGACAAAGTATAGATTAGAATTTTACTGGGGTGAAACCTGACCAGCGATATCACACTAGTTGCAAGTATAGGACCTGATTCATGATAGGGATTTTGCTTAGGGAAAAGAGCTAATATATTTTATTAGACTAGAGGAAAAAATTAGTGTACAAAGACCTTTAAAGCCCATGATGAAGAGAGTGTATGAAATCTCTAAAGACTGTATACCTCAGTTTTGCCTCAACTCATTTCAAGGTATTGCAGCAAGACTTTGCTGTGTGCTGCATTTTTTTCTTTTACTAAATTAGTGCACTATCACAGGTCAATCTCTTGGAGAAAAGAGTGGATGAATCAGTTAAAGATGTTGTCTTAAATCATGGTTTTTTTGTTAAAAAACAGGAATGTTTTCAAAAACAGTATTTTGAGTTCCATAAATATGGCAAAGGGAGCGACGCAGCATATTACCGCTGAAGTCAGTCCCCAGAGCCAGTGCTTTAATTATGCCTCTTAGCCTGGCTGAAGAAATGATACAACTTCCTGAAGAAGAAAATATATTATTTGCAAAGAGTAATCAATCTGCTTTTTTCCCCAATACATATAAACATCGAAGTCAGTTAAACAGTTTTTAATTTTCCTCCCTAGTTACCCTTCAGGAGTTACATGGGACACAGCTCAACTGATATGTATTTTCACTGGGACAAACTCAAATGGGAGAATTATCAAAGGAGCCATAATAATATTTCCTTATTGGTATTGAGGCAAATTTTATATGTTGTGCCTAACTGCAAAGAATGACAACAGCCTGAGCTAATAAAGTGGACGCAGATTCCTCTAGTTTATTTAACCCAGTGAACATGAAAATATGTTGTCATTCAAAAGATATGTGTGTCTTTTAAACTAGTTTATTAATTTAAGAGGTATTCATTTAAAAGACTTCCCATGTATTATCACATGTGTTTAGGTTTAGCTACAAGAAAATGTATTCATTTAACAGATTTATATTTATTAACAGATATTTATTTAAGTGGGTTCCACTGTATTTAAATCTTTGAACAATTTGCATTACTTCCTCAGCTCACTTGTTTCAAATTGTCTAATGTTAATAAGCCTATAAGATGCCTAAGGTCTTATTGAGTGTTCAATTTGATCAATATGGTTAAATTAAAATAGCGCAAAATATAAGCAAATGTACTCTAACAACTCAGTGAAAAATGTGGCATGTACTAAACATTGATTGGTCTTTCACAGACATTAATTTGTTGTTTTAAGGACACTAATACTGCCTAGAAACTGCATCTACCTTTTGACATACCTATATAATCTGGATTCTAATAAACCATATTTGTCCCAGTTATTTGCCAGTTATGCCTATGACTTTCATGAACTGGACATATTGGAAGGGAAAGTTTGCCTAGGTGTTACGTCATGTTGTCTGATCTATAAACCCTATTCAAATTAGTAGTCTTATGAGGTTAGAGTTGCCTGTTCTGAGTGACATCTTATTTCAAATTGGGACTACTTCTGTACTACTCAACATCAGCAAAGGAAGCAATATTAGCACTACAATATTATTCATATAAGTAAGGAGTACTTGAATATTTCATCTGATCTCACAGGGAGCTTTAGGTCACAGAATGGAGCCTACATATGTTTTTACATGCAAACACAAACACATGCACTTAGAAGGTGTTTGTGTACAGAAATAGAGATTCATTTTTGCTATTCTGCCTAGCACCATGTTATTATTCTCAGTGCTACCCAATAAAAGATTAATGGTAAGCCCCACATAGTATTAAATGGCTTTTGGTAATGCTAGCATCAGAGACCTTTCACATAAGAAGAAAACACCCTTTTTATTTAACTAAATGTACCCTGTAGTCACCGATGGTATTCCACTGGATTTTTATTTTCCAATGTATCTGCTGGCTATTTTAGTTTTTGCTACAAAAGTGGACTTTTGAACAAGCATATAGTAAATAAAACTTGATGATAGTAGTATATACTTTACAATCTGCAGGACATGAAATAGGTTCAAATCCAGTATCTGTGTAGCTCATTATTGCAGATTTTAATATATTTTTTTTATATTCAAAGCAAATGCTGCACTTTCCATATGCCAAACACAATTTTCAGCTCTTTTTCTTTCCCTTTTTTTCTTGCTGTCTAGTAAAGATTTGAGATTGTCATACTTTAGCATTCAATGTCTTCAAGAGACCATTTCTGATGCTTTCTAAATATACAACAATGACTCCTCAGCAATTACATTTTTATATAATTTAAAATGGTTTCTGATATCTTTTTCAGCTTTGGGGCAATTGTTTTTCTCCTTCTCCCCTTACCTGTTGTGTGATCTTTCTGACTATCTTTAATCTCCTTGATAAGTGATATCCACTGTAACTGTGCTATATTTTCTTGATATCATCCTTCCTACATGGCCAAAAAAAAACTATCACATAAGCAGAAGCTTAGAAAGAAAGAAAGAAAGAAGGGAGCTGAGACATACAAAATGCACATCTTGAAAGCAAATGCAGTCACATTTGGGACAAGTAAATTCTCGTGAAGCTGAAGTCAAATATGAAAAGCATTTCTCTAGTTTAAACTGACCAAATAGAGTTATAAACAGCAGAAGTATTTGAAGTTCCCTTTTTAAATTAAAGCTGGAGCTTTAACTTCTTAACCTTCAATACGACAAGTACAACACACTGTGCAAAAACAATTTTTAAGTCTTCTTAACAAACATCTGAAGTAAGTAGGCCAGTACAAGTTCAGAAGAACTGACTTTTCATTTGTAGCCAAGCCAAGAAAAATGCTTACGTTTTTAGTTTAGTTTTAGTGCATGACAATCTTGATTTTTTCCAGTATTTTTTATGTTTAGAGTTTTTAATATCAAAGGTATAGCTCTCTGTAAACAAGTGTAAGTTTACTAAGGCAGATTCACTTACACTCTTCCCTTATAATCAGATGAGAAAATTACACCCTCCCTTCTGGATACATGATAATTACACATTTCAACATACAAAGAATTGTCTCTGTTTCAGTTGTTGGAATGAAGAAGCCAAGGCATTCAGGAAAATATATTATTATATTAAAGATCATTGCCATGACTGTTTTAGGTAAAAGTGAAGTTTGTAATCAAAACTATGATCAGGACAGTTTGAGATTTAAATATATATATGCACACAAGAGAAAGAGCGAGCACAGTCAAAATTAAAATTAAAAAGTATATAAGTGAAGAGAGTGAATGTAGTCCTGTACTGTGGATCTGTACCAGGCCTATATGCACTATTTGAATCTCATTTAAGCCCTATTTTGAGGGTGAATTTCACCCTGAAAACACATTTTGGAGAAAACTTTCAAAACATTTCCTAACCTTTGTCACATTTTGTCCTCTTTTTTTCTCCTGTTTCACATAGCTATGACCTTGTCCTGCATTTCTTGTGCACCCATTGAATACAACATGAGTATGAGGTGAGTAAGGAATGCAGAATCAGGCACAGCTGTGCAAGAGCTGAGGGAAAAAAATTACAAACGAACCAAAACATGTGAAAGATGCACTTTGACAATACCATGACCAAGGCAAACATCTATGTTGGTGTCCAGTGCAGTTTCACAAAAATATCCCTTAACTTTAAGGACATTTTTTTTTTGCCAGAATAAACTGTTTATTTAATTTAAAAGTCGTAATGTTTTGCATGCTACTAGAGGCAAATTTGACCAAGGTCAAGTTTAACATTGACTGGCTGCAATACCTTGATTGTAAAAGCAGGGTTTACATCAGAAGAATTAGTATGGGTACATGGGGAAAATAAAAGTATAATATATTTGTAAATAGATTAGGCAAACATTATCTACCCTATATAATAAGGACAATGTAATTTAGTATAATTCATTTATAGCCCTCCCAAAGCATTCCCCTAAACTAAAATCCATACTATATACTTTAGATAAGGATCATTTAATCTATCTTTTAAATGCAGCCCACCTCTGAGATAAAACATAACAGCTCTTGTCTACAATGCTATAGAAAATTAAGGACAGGAAGTGAATATAAATATTTTATCTAACAACATCTATCGTGAAAACTGGATATCTAGCTACTTGTGCTGGAGTTGGCTAGCTCCCACAGCATCATGCCATCCTCCAAACACCATGCTGCTTGACTGGTTTAGCATTGAATCAGAGGGAAGTGTGCCATTTCCAAAATTGCTAGCACTACTTCTATTTATTTTAGGGACATTAGGAAGATTTTGTCCCTTTTTTGGGTATGTCTACACTAGGCTCCTAGTTTGAACTAGGGTGGCTAATGTAGGCATTCGAACTTGCAAATGAAGGCCGGGATTTAAATATCCCAGGTTTCATTTGTATGTTCCTGGGTGGGCACCATTTTTAAATCCTCTTAGTTCGAACTGACTGCCCGCGGCTACACACGGCAGTCAGAAGTTAAACCGAACTAAGTCTTTAGTTCGGATTAACTGTTACTCCTCCTGCAATGACATGTAACAGTTAATCTGAACTAAGGACTTAGTTCTAATTAACTTCAGACGGCTGCGTGTAGCCGCGGGCAGTCAGTTCAAACTAAGGGGATTTAAAAATGGCGCCCGCCCGGGAACATGCAAATGAAGCCCTGGATATTTAAATCCCGGGCTTCATTTGCAAGTTCAAATGCCTACATTAGCCACCCTAGTTCGAACTACGAGGCTAGTGTAGACATACCCTTTTATGGGTAGAAAATAAAGGACTAGGATGGGGAGGTGCTGAGAGATAGATCTGGGCTACAGGCAATTAATGTTACAATGCTATTATATCAACCTCTCGCGTCAGATTTCCTCACTCACCTCCTCTCCTTAAATCACCATGGACAAATCCATCTTATCTTATCCAATTGGACAGTGCATTTTCTTGGTAGGGAGAGAGATCTTTTAGGGGAATGTAACTACAGAGGCAGGAGGGGCCATGCAGGCTATGAGTCAGGAAGCAAAAACATCAGGGAGAGAAGCTGCAGTGAATCCAGGGAAGCAGTGGGGACTGGAGTCATCAAAAAGAGAAGCAGCAGACTACAGAAGTAGTAGGGAAACTAGGGAGTAGAACCACCCAGGAGATGGAGGCTTCAGGGGAAGCAGGAAGCAAAGGAGGAAGAGGTAGAATTAGGGAACGAGTAACAACTGGGGAGAAGTCTGCTGAACAAGAAGGGAAAAAGTGGCCAGGGGACTTGTTGGGAAGAGGGACCTGCACAGAGAGTAGACTCACTGAGGAGAGATGCCACCGAATTAGTGAGAAGATAGGGGAAAGGAAGCAGAAAGGAGAGAGTCTGCAGAGAAACGGGGAAGTAAACTCATTGGCCAGAGGAAGTGGGAGGAGCAGGTCAGGGACAAGAGAGGTGGCAGAGGGTACATGTATGGTTGGTCAGACAGTGAAGAAATTATGAGAAAGCATGGGAATTGTCCCTTTAGTCCATATCTCCATATTAAATTATTAACTCACAATGCACAGAGCGAACAGCAAGTTAATACTCTCTGACCTGTAGTATGTATGGCTTTAAGACCTCAGGAGCATGTTCTCTGGTGTGAGTGCATGTATTTATGATGCTGTAGTTAAAGCTGCAGTTGTGCAAAGCCCCAGATGTGCAAAGATGTGTCAATTTCAGGTATACCAGGGACAGAGTTAATAAGTCATGGTATAGTGTTTTGGAAAGTTGTCATTTTGCACAGCCTCTGTTGCGGTACGTCTCAACTACATCCCTCTTTCGAAAAAGGAACATAAATTATACATATCGAAATTGCAAATGAAGCCAGGATTTGAATTTCCTGTGCTTCATTTGCATAATCACGTCACGGCGTTCTTTCGAAAAACTCTATTTTGAAAGTGAAACCAGTAAACCTCATCGCACGAGGCATATCAGGGCGGTCGACAAATGCCTTTGATGTCGACTGCGGAGTGTCCAGACTAACGCACTGAGCCGACAAACAGCTGATCAGCAGCCATTTTAATTTAAATGAAGCGGCAATTATTTAAATCGCCACTTCATTTGGATACGTCTAGTAAACTAATCTACATGGCTCTGGCAACAGAGCCATGTAGTCTAGACATACCCTCAGAGAGTATGGGAGCCCTGCTAATGTGCATACTGATGTAACTTGTAACCTCCAAGATGATGAAAGAGTATATTGCTTATTTCCACAACAACAAAGTGAAGGACATGTCTATACAGCAGGGCTAAAGTCGATTTAAGCTATGCAACTTCAGCTACGTCAATTGACTGGCTTAAGTCGAAAAAGCTTAATTCGGTTTTTGGCACTGTCTACACAGCCAGAAGCCAAAGGAAGAAAACTCTTCTTTTTACTTCTCTTACTCCTCATGAAATGAGGGTTCCCATGAATCAGAGTAAGAAATCCTCCAGCTTGTCATTATTTCGAAAGAAAGACTTGTAGTGTAGATGTGCACTGTAGGGTATTTTGAAATAATACTACTGTGTAGACATACCCTAAGAGAAATTTTGCAACAGCCTTTCATTCTACTTGGGGAATTCTCCTCAGGTGACAGCGATAAGGTACATCTGATTTTGGCAATATGACTGTAAAAGAAATAATTACCTACATACATGCATACACAAAGTTTTTAGCCTAGGCAATAATACCTTTCCCAGAACACAGATATGATATAGCTTTAATTTCTATTCATCCTGCCCACTGCAGCTAAAAGATGGAGGAGCTATTATGAAACCTTTTTTGAATTTGCTTTATTCACTGTTTACTATGCTGGGCTGACATGATATGATTTGTGCATTGCGGGGTCACAACAAGCTACTTGCAGGACAATTTGCTGAATCAAGAGGGTGATTGTGTCTGGTGCCAGTCAGTCGCAATTAGGGCCAGGATCAGGGAGGCCCAGAGCTTGTGTATCGTCTTGGGCAAGCTTCATAGAAATCAGCTCACCTGAAACTAATTGTCACAACAGAGACCTTATGCAAATGAGCCCTAGGGTTAGCGTGGGAAAATAAAAACTGTCGCAAAGATAGGTGACCTGCTGAGCAGGGGGTCTGTTGCTGGGGAAATCTTTGTTCAATGAGTTAAAAAAATGTTCTCATTGTTCAAAATTCAAGAAAACGTGGCAGATACTCTCACTAAGAAAGCGTGGCGAGCACACTCATCTGAAAGTCCAATAAAGTGGCATCCAGCTTTCAAGCCTGTAATAAATTGGAAGACTTTTTTCTTTATATAAGCTGCAACAGGAAAATTATTTTCCTTCTAAAGGGGCTTTTAAAGTTTAGATACTTGCAGTTAGCCAATGTTTAAAACGTAACTGTCAAATCTTTTGCCTTCCTAAAACTTAACTGTCTGTCAAATCTTTTGCCTGACTAGCGTGTTGGAATTCAGCAGACTTTCTGAACCTGAAATTTTAATAACTTGCTTGTAAAAAAATTAGACATCAATCTACTTTTCTGAATCCGAAAGTTCTTATTTTATAAACATGAGCTGTTTAGTATCTGAAGCTATTTGATTTCAAAGTTAGAAACATAAGGTACTTCCTGCATGGGGAGAACAAATCAGTGAACATATTCTCGCTTCTTTAAAAATCCTTTGGGTTGTTTCTTTAGAACTTAGAACATCTTGTATCTTGTACATTCTAAAATGGCTAATGAGAACGAGATGGGGAGGTTAGAATGTTGGAAAGAAAACAATAAATTAGGAACATTTAATGACATGCTTCTTGACATTTGAATGTGAAAGCTGCTATTTCTGACATGCTCCCCCTACCTCTTTTTCCCCTTGCTATTCTCCTCTACCTCCAACACAGGAAGAAGAGCATAATTTTTAAAAAACTCATTTTACAAAATATGTCTTGTTCACTTCTTCCTGTTTAACAATTTTTATTGGGATTACTCAATACATACTAAAATTGAAACACCATCTATATAATACATTGTTGAACTGATGATTTATATTGTAGTTTATGCTGTCAATAACAATTTTGCAAAAAGGGGCATACTTATACAATACATTCAAATCATGAAATGCAAATATCTTATGAACTCATGCAATTATAGACAGGTAGGGTATTTTTGCACGTAATACTTTTCCAAAAAGCATATGTGTGTGTGTGGGGGGGGGGGGGGGGGAGGGGGGTTGTGTGTGTGAATGCAATAAAAATATTGTACAAATTGCAGAGACAAGAGTTACTTTGCACTATCATCAAATGCAAAAGGATAGTTATTTTGTTTGGCTAATGACTAGATCTGTGCTTTCATTGTGGTTACTTTAAAGGGATGAAACTTGGATGTGTATCAGATCAGCAAGTTCTGAAATTAACTTCCTAGTCACCAAACATCATGAAATAAGGATGGCTTAAAAGTAGTGCAGCTTAATCACCAACTTTTTAATCTCTTTTGTCCCTTTACCACTGTCTGAAATAATTTCCACAAATAGGAGACGTTTCACAGTGGGTATGAAGCGCTCAGCTTTCACTCATCAAACTTTAATCGGAACTGCATTTTAGTTTTTGAATAAAGAACACTTAAAAAATTTAGATGCAAATTATTTTGCATTATTCATGCTCTAAGTGTCCTTGTAGATTTAAACACTTCTGAGGCCACCTTGATTCAAGTAATTACCTAGGCCCTCACTGCTCCATCATGAATAAGGTATTTTGTACAAGTAAAGTATGCACCCGATGAGCTTTTAAAGTGGCTTTACACTGAACTTGTGTATTGCTTCTTGTGCATGAGTGATTCGAACATGCGTCGCAATCTGTCTCAGGTGGGAAATCCTGGCAGAGCATCCATGAGTGACGGCATGAAGCTTAAGAGTCTCAACACACACTATTTCTTTGTCTTCTCTTAAGCATCTCCAAGAGATTCTCTTGCTTGAGTCTTGTGGCTTGTGTTAAAAATCTAAGGCAGCAATAGCTTCTAGATGGAAAATAAATGACAGTTATTTTTAACTTAACTCTTTGCATCCCAGACTTGTGCCCATTCTCCTGCTGTCTTAGCTCAGTAACTTAAGTCTTTCACATATGACTGTGTAAGTCTTTCTACTTTTATGTAGCCTTGTACATCTGCCTCCCCATCTGTCTGCCTAGCCTCTCTCACATACCAGAGCAAGGTTCCACCTGAACAGTATTTTTCACACAATAGAACTAGCTCAGAACTAAGCAAAGCAGCTGAGTCCTGTCTGCAGCAGAAATAGCTGTTTGAAGGAAATCTACATACAAATCTATATGTACATATATATATATATAGAGAGAGAGAGAGAGAGAGAGTAAGCAAAATGGGCTTGCAAGAGTTAAATATAATTGGCTGGACCTTGTAGTTGGTGTATGTTATAAAGTGCCCATGGTTTTTTTTTCTTTTCCAGCTACATTGCTTTGAAGAATTATAGGAATTTTATGATGTGCTATTGGAGTTCTACTGGCAGAGATTACAGCAAAGGGGTTAAAGTTGGTTTATGTTAAAAAAATTATGCAGAAACCAATAAAAATAAACACACTCCAGTAGACTAAACTTGCTGGGCTTTTAGTTTTAGCTTAACAATAGAAGTTTAAATGAAATCCAACATTGCAGCTTTTAGAAAATTAGTTGACACTCATAGTTGATCATCTTTACTACACAGCGGTATAATTAATATTTAAACATTCTAATAATGTAGCTTGCTTTGCATGCACTTTTCAGCCCCACCACAATATATTTTATCTGGAACAGTGCTAGCATTCTGTAAGGTAATGCCATTTTTTTAGAGTTATATATAAAATAGGATATTGGTTTCACATTCGCTGTAGGAGAAATACCAAACCTGCCTATTGTCCTATTGATATGTCAGCTTATGATTAAAACAAGTCTTCACTGCAAATAATAGAAATATGTAAGAAGCTACCTCATTGCCATCACCTTAAAATAAATACACGCAGAGAATAGTGGTTTAGAAAGCTGTCTTTGGTTGTTCATTTTTCCTTCTGCTAGCTATAATAAGAGGAACTTTTAATATCTAGATGTGGTGAGAAATCAGGCAGTGACCCACAGATCTATGAAATACTGAACCTCTGACACTCGCTCATTTAGAGCAAGAGAGCATTTAATAAAGAAGTCAGGCAAGTAAAAAATAAAGTATAGAGTTTTCACATGAGTATTGTCTGGGTTAAGACTTACATCTGCCTAGCAACTTAGTAAATTGGAGAGAAATCATCGACATGGGAAAGGCCTGAGCTAGTTTATTTACATATGAGAACTTTCTTCCTCTTCTAGTCTCAGGGCTGTAGGTGGCAAGGAAAAGTTGTTTCAGGTGCTGCACTCATCAGTATAATCCCTTGGATGAAAGCGAGGTGCCCTTTATTCTTGGTATTCTTATAATTTGTATAGCAGGAAACAATGTTCTTCTTTTCTGAGCTAATTTAAACCAGCTTCAGTGGCCCAGTCCTGCAACCCTTTCACATGCATAGCTCTCACTGATGTGAATTTAGTGTTCATAGCCATATAGGACTCGAGCTTAAGTGGCTATTGTTTATCAGCAGAGATTTATTTGTTTGTTCCATATAAGAACAGGCACAATGAACCAAACACCTATTGTCAAGTTCAACCCATGATTACCTCTTGGGGACCAACATGTTGTGGGCAGTTAGATCCAGGTGAAAAAAAGCATAAAATATTCATAATGAAACATAAAACTTCCAAAACCTCAGCTCCTCTAGGGCGCGTCTACACAGCACCTGACACTCAAAATAAGTTAGGCAATTTGTGCTATGCAAATTGCATAGCTTATTTCAAGTCTATTTCAAAATAGCTTATTTCATCATTTGGTGCTGTCTACATAGTGCCAAATTCTGAAATAAAGCGTTATTTTGAGCCATCCCTTACTCCTTGTAGAATGAGGTTTACTAGGATGGCAAAATAGAGCATCAACTATATTTTGAAGTAGTGGACGCATTCATAAGATGTGGGGTAGCTATTTCGGGATACCTCTGGTATCCCAAAATAACTTTGCTATGTAGACATACCCCTATTGATTAGTTGGAGCTGCTAAAAAGCTACCTGGGGATTCCTGTTGCGTGGGGAGAGATGATGGCCCTTGCAGTTTCCTGTGTAAGAGGTATGTTAATGTGTGACCAGTGAAGCACTTGCTTGCTGGAGCACTAGACCTTTGAGGGCCACTGCAGCAGACAGACAGGATTTGGCCCTATATTTTGTTACATTTCATTGCAAGCTTGACACCAGATCAATTTCTATGAATAACATTAATAAAATGCACATGTTTTTCAAGCAATAATGTCCTTTCATTAAAACTGTGCATACATTCAGGGGCTCTTATGCTAATTGAAAAATAGCCATTTCCTTAACATGTCAGAAAAAGGAAGATTTCACCAAACAGGAAACATTTTCCTGCCAAATGCCACTAAACGAAAATGTTTAGTGTCGCACTGCTGTAGTGCAGTATTAGGACTTCATCCAGCTTCTCTGGATATCAATGAGAGCTTTTTCATTGACTTCAAAATGAGCAGGAGCAGGTTCAGCTCTTAAGAGTTTTTCATGTGCAAGCACTGAATGAGTGAGACCACAGTAGCCACATACAGTCCCACACTGTACAAGACTGGGAGGATAGAGTATACATTGCATAGCTCTTTCAGTGCTTTATACTGTACATTGTCTTATTAATTCTGTGAGAAGTCCGGGAAGCAGTTTTTACAGAAGACAATACTGTAAGTAAGCCAAAGTCGCATTGTACTGATAGATGCATGTCATGGTCCATGCATGCCTTTTATTCATAGGCAGTGATGGGAGTGGGACTTGTAGGAAAACAGATGAACAACAAACATAAAGTAAATAATAATTGCTAAGAAAAAGACCATAACTTTCAACCTTGTGGTATTGCACAAAGTACATACTACGAACTATGTTTAAAAGCATCTCCTCTTCTTATTTTTCACAAAAGTAATGTTTAGCGTTTCTTAGACAGATGTTTCAGATGTTAACAAACTATTTCTGATAGTTTGATTATTTTGTTCTTTATCAGGTTTTTGTTCAGGAAAGCACACACCTTGCCCACAGATAACTAAAAGAGTGTGAATTATTCTAAACCTGCTTCTGAGGTGGCAAAGAAGAGATAAGTTTTGACCTAGCTGATATCTCACTTGAGTGTTTGACAGCTATGTCCAGAAACTGATAAAATTTTTCACATATGCATCTCAATTTGTATAGGGAACAAAATTTAAACAACAGAGTAGCAGAATAAAATTAAGATTTATCTATCACATGTATATTTCTTACATTACTTAAAATATATCACTTATTTTTTTTAAACAAAATATATCAATTTTTACTGTCTTAAAAACAATTCTACAGCAAAGTTTGATTTCAATATCAGCCTTATGGCAGCCAAGTGGGAGTGAGATTATGGGACAAGGAACAAAAATGTTGGAGCCAAAGGAGGCCTTCTGAGCATAATGATTCTTATTTAAATTAATCTGTGTTTTATTACTGAGTTGAGGAGGAAAGAATGAAATCTACTAAAACAATATTTATTAAAATCATGGTCACCTGAATTGTAGATAAAGAAAAATTGTTTGCAGCTTGTAAAATGGACAGATATTTAATATAATTATTATTATTTGAAGCAATCCCCACTAATTTATTTATGCTTTTTTAACATTTAAACTTGTTTTTCTTGTTGGCATGCCTGTCAACTGATTTATAAATATGCTTAAATTTCTTTGTATATTACAATGACTGCCATTTCTTTATACTCGCTTACTTATTTAACAAATTTCTTTGCCAATAGAAAGTGCAGTGCATTATATTTGTATAAGAAAAGGTGCATCATGGTGGTGCATGTCTGAAAAGGAATGATTTTCCTTAAAGCTGAGTGGTGATTGAAGGAGCTCTTGGTCCTACATAGGGTGTATGCATACAGGAGTGTGTGAGTCTCTGTGTGTGTAACTTCTAGAAATGTTAGTCAGCAACCTATCAGTGATACTCGCCTGTGAAACTTGAGAAGATTTATAACAAGTAGGTAAGAGTTTCAGGCCTGTGTGAAGAGAGCATGAACTAAAATTCATGCTGGGACAGAACATAGTTTTTAGGGGAAAGAGAAAACCTGGGAATCTTGTTTCTTCACAGAGCTCATATGTGTTTAAAAGGGCACTGTGCTGGCCTGAGGTAACGTTCAACAGCTTTCTGGGATTTAAAAAGAATAAAACCAAACATTTGGAGATCACCCTCTCATTTTTAAGAGCATAATTTTGATGTGTTTAAAAACCTGCACACTACCAGGCTTCATGACAAGGTGTGACCGTGCTAGCAGATGCTGTCAAAATGAAATAAATAAAGCAACCAAAATAAAAGTGAGATGGAGGGCCTGGTTCTCATCTCAGGCTGTGTCTACACTACAAAGAAAAGTCGGAAAGAGATATGCAAATTAGGAACCACAATTTGCGTATCTTTTTCCGCTTTTCCTCTGAAAGATGCTTTTCCAACATTTGGCCCGTCTGCCCGGGGCCAAATGTCAGAAAAAAACCCTCTTTCAGAACATCCTTTCTTTCTAGTAAAACAAGGTTTACAAAAATGCCGAAAAACGCATATGCTTTTCCAAAATTTTTTTTGGAAAAGCAGACACTTTCCTTGGATGCAACAGAGCTTTTCTGGGATACTGAAAAGCTCTGTAGTCTAGATGTACCCTTACTCTCACCTGATTTACCTCCATTGACTTCCATTGCAGTAAATTACTATTGATTTACCTTGGTGTGAAAGGTGGATTGAGCCCTGAGTTTCATTGTGATTCAGCTTATATGAGTGTTTAAATAACACTTTCCTAAATGTTGTAAAACCATAAGAGCCTTCTGTGGAATTTAATGGGAGAGATTCTTTGTGCATTAAGTCAGGTAAATACTACAGTAAGAATTAATAATATAGCCATAGATGAATTTGAGATGTTGAGCCAGATACTGCTCTCCCTGATCCATTAACAGGGCTACTGATGTAAGTAAGGTGAGAAGGATTCAACCCATTAGCTTTAATTTTCTGTGAAGAATAACCCAAGCAATACAGACAGAATTGGTCAATTTATGACCAATAAACATAAAAATGGGAACTTCTTCTCCAAAGCAGGGGTTATTCATGTTGCACTTGCTTTTTCTGCATGTTTTGTAAGTTTAATTTCAAGAAAAGGATATGGTATGACGTGTTTGTAAAAAGTTTTTATTTTTATTTTATGGGGACCAACTTCTACTGAATTAATTTGATAGAGAATGAACACAATGTTTTCTTGCGACACTCCAGCTATCATGTTTTGATCAGGAGTACCCAGCATGTATTTTTGAGGTGTAACTGTAGTAAGTGTAATGCGAAGGAAGGGGAAGAAGAGTTAGTTTGTCATTAACATTCTTCAATCCTGGAGCCCATCGGGAGGTAGATAAGGTAGCACATGTCCTGCCACCTCCCCAGCCACAGGAGGACAATGCCTGGAATGTTTGCAATGTGTTTCTATTTTTGTCATACCTATGTGTGGCCATCCATCTGGTCTTAATCAATCAGTCTCATCCCAGAGCTTTGCTGTTCTCCCAGCTGAAATAATACACTTCTTCATCAGAGATCTGCCTCAAGGAGGGTCACTTCTCAGGATTCCCCAGACAAGGCATATTAACAAGGCTTACATATTTGTAAACATAGGTAAACCCAAGAGGGGTGGTTGGAAAAGAACATTTTGAAATATGAATATTTTATGAATAAACCACTGTGATGTTGACTTAGCAATATTACATTGCAGAACTTGATGAAGTACTAGACTTAAATTTATTTTAGCAAAAAATCTCAGAAGCACAGAGACAAAGAAAAATGATAGAGAAATGAATGAATGATCCACCACCCTATTTAATCAGAGGTAGCGTGTATAAAATATGTTTCTCAAAGAGCAGGGAAAGTGGGCGGTGAGCACTGTAAAATGTGCCATTTATTTATTTAGATTGCACATCAGGAGATGAAACAAATGAAAACTCTGACTTGTTAATAATTTACATTTAAGTGGAATATTCTTACATGCTGTTAAGATACCTCCAAGACCTGACACTGCAAATGCAAATAATTTACATTCTTTGTGCACCGACGACTCAGCTTGTCTGGAAAAAAAAAACAGTCAAATAAGTGTTCAGGGGGCAATCAAAACCAGAGATACATTTACACTCCTATAATTACATTTATTAATTTCGGATGACTCTTTTGAAGCTTTCATGTAGCTGACCCCTCCATTCATCAGGTGTTCCTTGCTGAGAATCCACTGGGCATACCTCACAACCTAGGAGGTAGGAGATGCAAAAAAGGGGATTTCTTTTCAAAAAGCAGCACTATTACTTTTCCCCTAACAGCTTATGCAAAAAGTTTTGTGGGGGAGAAAAAGGCCTAAGCAAAAAAGAGGAGTGTGCATAACAATAACTACCTCTGTCCCTTCTGTTTTTGTTCTTTTCATGTCAAGGAACTGTTTAGCTGTGCTGCCTGGGTAACTGCTCTGGAAGGTTGGAATATCTCTTGTTGAAGGAGGTTTGTGATTGAGGGCCCTCTGACACAACCTTTTGTTGAACTGAGGTGTTTGATCCTCTTTTCCTTTCTTCTAAAACCAATCCCATCCCTTTAAAAATGGATAACCAGCACTTCTTTTACTTATTGTCAGCTTTTGGAAAGTTACTGTGGGGGGTTGTAGAAGTTTAACTAGTTAACCCCTTGCATACTGATCTTTTATTGACATGATACTTTTCCCCCTCTTTTTGTTTAACATGGAATAGTTTCATAGCTATGTCAGGTATGCAAATCCTCCTTCATATCAAACCATGTGATTCGCAGGCCTTGGACAGCAGATCGTTTTCTGGCAGATCTTTGTTTTTCCTCACCCTGTAGTCCTTACTTAGGCAAAACTGCTCATTATAACGAAAGTGATGCTAGCTCAAGCAAGAACTGCAGGATCAGTCCCGAAATCAGGGTGTGGGCAATTCAAGTGCAGTGAAACTTCAAAATGATTCACAATTTGAAATGGTAGATTTCCTTATCTTTCCTTAAACTGAAACTTGTGTGAGTCACTACAGGTACAAGCTGATCTGATGTACTCATTTTCTGGCTGCGTGAGAGCGCTCTCTATAATACGAATTCACAGAGAGTTACTCTTGAAAACTATGTGGTGAAATCTGAAAGTAACAAAGGAAGAGCACCTTACAATAAAAATTGCAGTGTGTTTGCTCACTAATAGCCTTGTGATTAAATGCTGGGTGGAGGGGTTTTTTTTTTGGTTGGTTTTTTTTTTTTTTTTTTTTTTTTCAGAAAGAAGGGACACAACCCAGGCTGCAGAAAAGAAAAGCAGCTTAAATGGATTATTTAACAAAAAGCAACTTATGGCTCCTAGATAGTGACCTACATTCTGCACACAATGATGATGTTTTACGGTAGTGATAGGGTTAATAACCTAACATCATTCATGTAGTGTTTTTTGAAAATTGAATTTTACTGCTACAAAGTAAATGTAACAGCCCTCTGGAGACAATATTACAGGCACTTTATTGTTTGCTAAGCTGATGTCATCTTTCTATGGACTGACTTTAAAACAAAGGCTGAACATTTATTACAAATATCACTGTGTGAAAGGAAATCTACTGAAATATTGTTTAGAAGGTGAACTGATAAAAATTGTATTAATACTTGGCTTTGATTATCTGCAAAGTAATGCCTGGAGAATATTTCCCACATGACCTTTTTCAACATAAATTTTCATCTTCGAAGTTCACATGCTCATTTTTAAATATTATCCATCTCGTATATTTCTTTAAATCTGTTTTATAATATGCTTTAAAATTCATTTACAGCTCTTCACAGCTTCTTTGTAAGGATACAGATGAGATTTTGATTGGAATCTAAAATGTTGCCCTCAAAGCTGTTTTATAAAAACAGAGTCACAACCTGCTCATTGAAATCAATGAAATTACTCACATGAGTAAAATCAGCCAGATTTTACCATCTGGGACGTTCTTAGGTCCTGATCATGTTCCCATTCTGAATTAGGCCACCCAGTGTATGCATTTTCAAACCTGAATGCCTAATGTTATACTCCTAAATCCATAGTTAGGCATCTGAATAAAAGTGGTGTGATTTTTTTAAAGACAGCGAGAATGCTGATGTTCTCAATGGCTTCAACAGGATTTATGTGATGTTCGATGCTTTAGGAAATCAACCCATGTATATTAAGGTGACTAAATATCGGTTTAGGAGCTTAACGTTAATCACCCATGTTTGAAAATGTTGGCCTAAATTGTTTATAAATGATACAGCCTTATGTGTTTATTTGTGAGTTTCATGCATACAAATAAGAAAATCTATAGTGAGTATACATTGCATTTTTACAAGAATAAATGATTCATTTGCAAAAAATCTAGTGTTCATAAAAGTTACAATTTCCTTTTATGTTTCTTCACTTTGAGAGCAAATCAGTGACCATTTAAAAGTAGTAATTACAGTGAGGAAAAAGTATTTTCATGTATTACAGTATGTGGCTTTTGAAGGTGACATACAAAAAGAGGAAAACAGCTTTTATGGGCTGGGGGGGCTAAGCAGCTGATTAGCTAATCTGTGTTGAAAGATTGCAAGAGTAGTGTAGGAAAAAAGAAACACATTTAGAAAGTGCATATGGAAGTTATGAATAAAACTTGTAATTTAATGTCAGAGACGTGATATTAGTATTTCTTTCTGAAGTTTTACTAGAAACATACTGAATGAGTGGGACATTCTCCTATACTATCAAGCAAAGGTTTATATTCACAACCTCTTGTTAAATATTTAATGCTAACAGACTGTGGCAGCCTCTATCACTGGGATTAAAACTGGCAATTGGACTATAACAGTTTACTTTTAATATCCTCAGAGCAAAGTTTTTAGATTGCCAACAATTATCAAAGAGCATCTTGCCTGTTTCACTAATGGTCATATTCCTAGATGTTTGAATATTATTTTGTGTGTCAAGCCAATCTATCTGGCATACCATCCGACATATTTTAACTTGTGTTGCATGGCACTTTTTGTTTAAATCTTCAGTGTTGCTCACATAGGTTTAATCCTGACACAGACAATACTCATCTTGACATCAGTGGGGGTTGCATGTAGGTAGTTCTGCAAAATCGGGCCTTAAATGAACATTAGAAAGAGATATAGTGTTTAAAAATGTAATGAAGAACTATGAATTTTCTGTTAAATCGATGTATGAAAATTCATCTGACCTAAACTGCATCCAAGCACAGTTCAAATAAGATTCAAATATCTTTGGAACCTTTAGTACTTTCCAAATAACTTGAGATACCTTGCAGAATATTCTTCCTCACAGTACCTACTAAATGGACTCACTGGCAAAGCAGGGTTTGAGTGCCCCATCCAAAGCCCTCAATGGAAGACAATGGAATGACTCTGATGGTCTTTAATGGACTTTTGGTTAAATCCTAAATCCATTTTCACAAAGAGTATCCTCAACCAGCCTTCAAGTGCAGAACTGAGAACACACACTAAACTTCAAAAGGTGACTATGTCGGAACATTTGAAAACAACTCTTTTTTCCAATGATTTTTCCATCTATGTGAGATATAGGGGGAAATTTTTCTGCAAGTGTTCAGAGGTGCAACTCCCTTGTAAGTCAAAGGACTGGATTTGCTAATGCCAGATGTGAGTCTGACCTACAATGTTCAACCAGACTCTGATCTCAAGGTTAACAAGATACAACTATAGATCTATGGTATACAATATGTGCTGTTAAATTTACCAGCTTTGCAAATGAATGAGGCTAGGCATCTCCTTTCTAGCTCACATGCTACAGTTGTTTCCATTGCTTTGAAGTCAAACATGTTTTATGCTGTTCTAGAAAGAAGTCTCTGTCGTGTCTCCCGCAGCAGACAGTACTTGGTTGTAATGAATATAAAGGTGATTCTTTATTGAGGTTGCATGACACAGACAGGACCCTGAAGATTGCTAGTTTGAGAGCTGATTAGCACAACTCTAGTGTCACTACACAGAGGTCTATAAGTCCTAAACTGGATTTTGTAGTCACAGAAAGGAGAGCCAAATACATAAAGCCTACAAGAAGAAAAAATCCTTCCTTTATAGAGGAAATGTCGAAACAGCATGCAAGATTATACAATTAACATTTCCTCATTATTTTAGTTGTACTAGATTTCAAAGAGGTTTTTATTTTTAAAAAAATGGGTCTAATCACACATTTGAACTGAAGAATTAGTTTTTTACAGAGAGATAGAAAAACCCAAATCTTGGGCAACATTTCAGAATAACCAGAGAAAAATAAACCATTCCTTATGTCAGTCTTGTTAGAGAAGGATTAAGAAACTGGCAATTATTTTGGCGACCTTAATTGTTGCTCTGGAGGAAAATATGTAATTAGAGCACGTTCACAGGCCTGCACACCTGCAGCACATCCTACAGTATAATGTCAGCTTTCAGTGCTTGCTGGTGCCAGGTTCTATCACAACCAGTCACAGTGATGCTCTGAGAACATTTCGGACTCATGTAATGTGGCTTCTGTGTATGAAAGAAGCAGGCATTTACACTGCCATACAATGGAGTGCATTACTGCAACACTGGTTTCATTATTTTCTGACGCCTACCTTCAGCACTGCTCTGGTTTACTCAGTTTGAGGTTTTATTGTTACGGTATAATAGTCCTGTGCATTTCTGAAATTCTCTTATTATTCATCTTATTAATACAGTACTGGCTTGGTTATCAGTCTGCAATTGTGAAGGGGAAGATTGAGAGTGTTATAGCCCAGTTAGATGCTGGGTAAATTCTTGGTATAATAAGAACAATTGTTTGGTGTGAGTTAGATATTCTGCGTGTATGCATAAATCTACAGATGCATGTCTTTGATGTATTTTGCTACCATTATATCCAAAGAGAGTGAGTGAGAAACATTCTGACCAATCTTAAAATTTTTGAGGGAATGGTGAAGCATCATTTGTGATGCTCTTCAACCTTTTTTTCCCCCAGTAGTTTCTATTTAAAAAACCCTCTGCAGTTTGGAAAGCTAGTTATAATAAAGGAATAGTAGCAGGAATAACTGTCTTCCAGCTAAATTCAGTAATCTGGCATGCTGATAGTTAACAGACTTCTCCCCCTAAGGGAGATACACTGTATTTTGCTATCTGACATGTTGTCATATATAAAGAAATCAATTGGTAATTAAATGATGCACCTTGTGAAGATGACAAAAGGCATTTGGTTGCGAAAAGAGAACTGGGTTGTGAGGGGTTTGTAATGAAGGCCTAATGACTATTCATAAGAGATTTTCAGTCCGTTGATCCACTTGACTGGAAAGTTCTGCCCTGGAGAGTTAGTGCTGTCAGTTTCTCTCACCTCAGAAAGCCGCCGCAATCGACGGTGTAGAGTATGAGCGAGAAATTATCTAGTTGTTGCTTCAGGCCTGTCTTAGGTCACATGCAGAAGGCACACATCTGGCTTCCTGTAGGTGCAACCTCAGGACATAAACTTTGACTAATTTTTAAACTATAAATATGTAAGACTTACACTGAATAAGTTACCTTTTGTTCATATTTTAATATATTTTATAGCACATCAAAGTCTTTTAGTGAAGCTACCATTTTGGACTCTCAATAGCTGTTCATATTTCAGTAATATCATTTTAGGCAGTTTCTGCACCTTACATGGTATCCATGTTACCTTTTGTCTCCCTGTTTACAACTCACTGACCAGTCAGAATTATGTGGCTAAGCTGACCTACCCTTAGACTTGATGGCAGTCAGGAGGCATTACACGACGGCAAACACTTTGCACTCGCTGGAATCTTTTCAGGTTATAAATATCTCAGGTCACTAGTATGGAACCAGGGTAATGGAACCAGGCCATTGATAATTCCCTTGTTCAAGGTCTTTCTTCATTCTTTTCCTCTGCAAGAAGTCCTTTGGTACCTGGCATACCTGGACACAGGAGCTCAGCTACTAAGGGAAAAAAATGTCCTGGATATTATCGTGAAACCATGATTTGAACTGCAATTCTTTAGAGTGCAGATATGTGCATACTCCCATGATGTGAATCTGATGTTCTTTCACCTACGCTGTGCCTTTGAAAGGGTCAAATGTCTTGATCCAGCAAATAGTAAAGTATAATTAAAACCCTAAAGAAAGAAAACATCTCGGAAGACTATTCTGAGGTGTGAGATGTTACACTTCATTGGTGATCTCCTCT
The DNA here is from genome assembly GCF_049634645.1 of Pelodiscus sinensis. Lineage (NCBI taxonomy): Eukaryota > Metazoa > Chordata > Testudines > Trionychidae > Pelodiscus > Pelodiscus sinensis. The sequence goes on along the minus strand of NC_134717.1, from coordinate 23,371,446 downwards.
AAAACTCCTGTGCAAAGGCAGTACTTAGAGAACTATACACATATTTGCTTTTGAAAAGTGACCCTCCACATTATCTTATCAAGCAGTTTACCTTATCAAAGGTAAATATGTTTATCACCTCATTAAGCTTTTTTATTTTCATGGGCACTTGAAAGCAATATTTGTGGACAAAAACTTGACAAAGCTTTGTTCAGAGACATGTGTACCAGAGGACAGTATGGCAAACTTCAGAGGTTTCAATCTGTCAAGTAATGAACAAACAAAGCAATTCAATACATTATGCATATTTGAGAAGATTACACTGGTATTTCCTTCTTGTGTATTGTGGTTACTGAAGTTTGCTGCTGTGTTTGCCAGAGCTGACAAGGTGGACCAAATGAATGGACAAATGCCAAAAAAACAATTATGTTTATTAATGTACATTGATTGCTTGTTTAGGGTATAAAACAAATTAAAAAATACATTAGAATTTAAACCTTCTTTTTATAGCTGGGCTAATGATTACTTGTAATATAGTGTCTAGTAAAGGAAATTTTACAATACCTGTAAGTCCTGGCTTTATTGTCAAATTAGTTGACTTTAATTTAAAAGAACGTTGCTATTGGAAGAAATGTTTATTTATTTAAATGATAACCTGGCTTGTAATATTCAAGTCAAGAGTTACATCTAGACTGCAAGCCTCTTTTGAAAAAGAGCATCTAGACTACAACCATTACTTTCCAAAAAGCAAGCCGCTTTTTCGAAAGAGAGCACCCAGGCAGTCTGGAAAAAGCACAGTTTGCATTACATAGCGCCTTTTTTCAAAAGAGCACTTTCGAAAAAAGGCATTCTTCCTCGTAAAATGAGGTTTTTCGCGGTCAAAAAAACTGCTGCGTTCTTTTGATTTACTTTTGAAAGAACATGGCATCAATCTAGATGCAGGCGAATTTTTTTCGAGAAAAGGCCACTAGGCCTGTAGTCTAGACACACCCAAATAGTTAGGACCACAGTCAGCTATTCTTCCAAGCTCACTTACTTTGAGTGGTGCCAATTTCAATGGAACTGTTCACAAAGTAAGACTACATCCCATTTTCCTGTGTAGGGAGCAGGAATTTAATGCTGTCTGTAGAAAAGAATGGGGGGGGGGGGAGGGAAGGGTGTCCAGCACCAAAAATGAAAGTGCTGAGGACTATCCATACAAAAGTTATGTGCTGGATGTGGGTGGCTATCATTTCCACTGCTATCTGGTTGCACAGTTCCACTGGTAAAACTCTACCCTGGGTTCCTGCAGATGATGTTCCTTTCTGAATCAGTCACATTCACAAGAAAGGGGGAAGAAAGGGGACCAGCACAAAAAGATAATATAGCCTAGATGGCTTCTTCCTCTATGTAGTCTCCATCTTCTCCTTAGCACAGATTCTAAATTCACAGAGCACTCTCCTCAGGGTCTACTAGACAGGACAGGGACAGTGTCTTGTAGCCATTTGATGTGTCCATTCTTTCTGGGAAGGTGGAGAACCATTCACAGAGTATTCTCTACCCCTGCGCCTATACATATATTTATATCTATATTGGCAAAGCAATCCTCATTTAACGGTGACCTTGCACATACCTGGACAGGGCATATGGTATTCTGTCACAAAATTGCTTACTGTGTATAAGAAGCCAATAAATAACTTTACTGTTGTCTCTTCAGAGCCTATGCAAGAAAGTTATGGCACTTTAAGTTAAGGGCAATATCATTCAGAATGGTATTAGAAGTGCTGCCAAATAGCAAAGTGAAGGCCATAAAGTAAACACGACTTTGTGACACCTGGACTTTTCAGTTTTTATAGCAATTGTTTAGAATGCTGTACTGACCACTAAAATATGTATTCAAAATTGGTGTTTTAGCTTTCTTTTGTCTAACTCACTCTCTCTGTATATTTTATATAGATTTTGTCCTAAGTTATGTTTATGTATTTTTAAAAAATTAAAATTTTCTCCCCTGCCTTCTTATCTATAAGCATGGATTATCACAAAGATTTACCAGTATGGTACTCAAGTTTAACTAGTATCCTTCAGAATTCCTGAATATTACATGTAAGTATGGATTCAGAATGTGGATGAAGTTGCTCCAAAGGGCATTTTTAAAAATGTTTGGTTTCTGTTCTGCATAAAAAGGGCAAAGACACCATTGCCTTAAATAACGCATAAGATTAAAAAAAAAACCCAATTTATTCCAACTCCACAAGAGTTCCCATATTAGGTTTTTACACTCTCAGGAACCACATTCACATAATACCCCTCTAAACCTACCTCACAATTAGAGCTAATGGGGCCTGACAGTTTTTCAGTTAAAAATTATACATGAGGGTCACTTTCTCTTAAATTATCTATTGTATGCCAGCTGTTCTCAGCTGCACAAGTCCTACTTTCTTCCCTTGCCTAGAATGGATAGCTTGTCTATAATGTTTGTAGCAACTTCTGTAGATGGCATTTGAAGTCACTACAGTACTTTGTTTTAAGCAATGCCTTAGTGGCATTAATAATTTCAGGTAGATTTTGTATTTGCATTGTGTCCTCAGTTCTGGAGAATGCTTGGATTGTTCATTTTGCTTGTTCCATGTCACAGCACTTGAGTTATATCATAATTTCTCATTTGCTGCACAACTTTATTCTATTTTTATGCTCCTGAGTGATGCTGCTTTAAGTGCCCATGAGTGGTACTTCCGTACTGTGAGCACTATCAGAAGCAACCTGAGGCAGATAAAACTCCTCTTTTTGTTGGGGAGGGCGAAATGGGTCATTGTCAAGGGCCTTTTATGCCTGGACTACTAAAACCATAGTTAGTGGAGACTTTTTTCATAAAGGGAGACTACACTTGGGGTCATGCTTATTTCAGAATCAAAGACTTTGTCCTCAAATGTTTTTAATTACTAGCCAAATTGAGCAATGGTCTCTTTGCTCTGTAGTTAGAAAATCTGTAATTAGAAAATTTAAAAAAGATGTTCATAAAATGTAATATTTAAAGTTTCTCCCTTTCCTGATTTTAAAATTAAATATAACTAACTTGAGTGGTTCCCATGGTACTTAAATAAACCTGCCACCCTTATTTCCATAGATTAATGAAAAGCAGAAAATATATGGCAAAGGTTTATGCTCACACTCTTTCCTGTCTTATCAAGGGCATTCTCTTTAATTATAAGAAAAGTGTGATTTAGTAGTTATTTTTGTAACCTAGCAGAGATACTGCATCTGAAGAGTTTGATTTTAGCATATATTAGCATCAGCGTAACAACAGATGACCTGTGCTTTCTGTACCTCCTTGGCAATTAAAGAGCATATCGTATATAATGAGTTGCTGTAGTAACCTAATACTCCTGCATATTGATGTTTATCATTAATTTATTTAAAACCTGATTGCTAATATATAGACTTCAACAGCTGGACAAGATCACATACTGGTTGTGATTATGTGTTCCTCCCTCTCCATTATGTGATCCTTCAGGTTTAGATGTATTAATACCAAACAGTTCTGTTTTCTTTCACAAAGCTTGCAAACTCTTTAAACAGTAGAACACAATTTGCAATTGTTGTGGTATTGAGGGGGTGGAGAGGAGTTGGGGCTGCAGCCTTGTCCAGTTGTAGATAGAATAAAATTGACAATGATGCAATGGAGCTGGCATCTAGACAACTCTGTGGGATGAATGGCGCTGCTCTAGCAGTCCCTCCGGTGGTTGTAGGCCTTGTAATAGCTAGCGTAGGAAGGGTGGTGAAAACTGATATGCACTATTACTACATGTATAAAACTTAACACTGGGGCCATAGCACAGGTGGGAGGTTCCTGTTTATTGATTTTTATTACTTTGTTAGAATATACAGCTAATGCTTTTATGCTGCAGGAGCTCTGGGAGTGCTCACCTCATGTAATAAACCTTTCTGTACTTTGCAATAGGTCACAATTTACATGGGAACTTACATTATTCTGTACAAAACTGTGTCTCTCCCCATTTCCTTTTGTAGTGTGCTGCTAAAAAAGAGAAAGAAAATAACTTACTGCATTTATTCTGAATTTTACAAAACTGTCCATTCCTGCTATGGAAATGGTCTCTTATTCTAATTACTCATATTTCCAAGAAAATTAGTCACACAAACTTATGTTATGTGTTGTCTCAGAGCTTGAAAGCAAATTAGGTTTCCAATAAGACAGTACATCAAACAAAGTAGCATGTTCTTGATGCAGATGACTTTTTTTTCGAATTATGGTTGGACATTTTTGGCAGACAGATTGTCTTTTACTCTATCAAAATGACAGTTTCTTTTGTAACTGCTACATTCATAATTAGAAGGAGAGAAGCAATCTGCCCAATTTAATATACTAAAAGAAGTTTAGTGTCTTGTACTAGTAATTTCATTATTTTTAAATATGAATTAATTGCCTTAAAATAATATTGTTAGAAGTATAACTAGCAGGATTGTGGAGCTAATTCTTCTCTTTTTAAAATCAAAGCTTATATTAATGCACTTCAGACTAGATGCAAATTTTATTTTTGTGTCAGGTGTGCAGCTGTTAGACGGAGAGAGGAATTTGGGGTGATGGATGGGATTCCTGAGTGCAAATATTTAGATGAGCAAAAAATATAGTCCTCCAAGTTTGCTACAATCTTTAATTAAACTTTGCAAAATTTAAGGTAATGAATGAAGGAACTAGGTAGAGATAGGCAATAGAGTGAGAGGTCTTTCACTTAAAGCTGTGTGCAATTCACAAAATTGTTTCCTGAAATTTTGCATCAAATTTGTTGTGATTTTATTTAGTGGGATTTTACACATGTACCCTGATTTCACTTCATTCACAGTGTTGATGAAATGCTTATTATCTCATCAAAGTCTTGCAATTTTTCAATACAAAAACCATGGCCATGAGCCTACAATATGATTTCACTGGAGCTCGGTGTTAACATGTGGGTCTACCAGCACAGATAAGATTGCAGGGTCATGATCAATACTGTATCCAAAAACTGGTCCCTTTTTTGCTCAGAAACATGCCCAGTTTTGCCTGAAAATTAATATACTTTAGTGAAAATTTACCTAAATTTACCTAAATGGGCTGATTTTTTAATTCATATAAAACCATATGAATAATCTTGAATTTCAACAAATTTCACAGTTGCTGCTTAATAATTTAAAGATGTCTGTTTTCACCCCTGTGTAAACACCAATTCAAACCAAGACTGTGCAATAGTATCCAAAAGGATGTCTCCATCTGATGACTCTTTGTTGACTTATGTGAAATGAGTTGGTGGTTTCACAATCAGGAGCTCCTGGTACACAAGGGAGCACACCAGAAAATCCCACAATATAATTGGCATATGTTTTGGCAGCTTAATTAGTGAACTCAGGGAATAAATGTACCTGGAAGCCTAACTACCTTGTTCTGTCATAGTTGAGGCCCATTGGCAAATCAGCTTGAGAAGATTGTATATAATAGGAGTTCTCCTACCATTATGTTTTTACCACTTTCTGCTACTCTGGCATACTAAAAGAATACTGGGGAATATCCTACAGTAAAGGGAACCCCAAATAGTACATAGCTGCTGGAACTATGTTACAATTCCTCTCCCCACCCCCATCCCATTTCAACCCTATCATAGAATGTGATGTGAACATTTTGGGAAGGGATATGGCCAAGGTCATTTGCACTCTGTCTTTTCTCAGCTGGTCCAACAGCCCTTGGGGAATCTTTGTGGAGAAACATTAGGTAAGGCAGCACTAAGGATGCTGTAGCTTACTGTAGGGGGAATCCAGCTAATCCAAGACTATGGGAATTATATAAAGGTGATTTAAAGTTTGTCTGGAATGGGGAATCAGACTTGAGGGCTGCAAATCTGGTGTCTTTTACTACCTTTAAATTAAAATTATTTTTTAAAAGAAAACAAATAAAAGCATGGGGCGGGAAGTACTTCAGTGTTTGAGGTTTAAAGCCTCAATCCACATCCTCTATTTTACCTAAAGTTTCTACATCAAAAGCAATTCCTGAAAAAAAAACCTGTTTTCTCTATTGGGTCAGTGCATATTCATCCTCTGCTGTTCCTCTTTCTTTCACTCTGGTATCACTTTGGTCCTCTTCCCTAGCCCCCTTCCCCCTCCCCAACAAAAAGACTCATCACATTCAGAATGAAATCACAATGACACAGCAACCTTGGTCTGAACATGACGTTTGGTCTCTGCAGTCCTGTTATGTCCCACTCGTGCCAAATTTTACATTTTCTTCTGGCTCAAAGGATAATGTTTTCACACTTTCTTTGGGGTCACTGCTAATGGCCAGGCTAATGGATGCTTTCTGACTGGCCATGAAGAGCAAGTAGATGGACAAATGTTGAGCGAACTTAAACTCATGAGCTTTGTCTGCGATTGCCTGTGGAGGAAGTATGTCTGAATGTGTGCATAGACATCTGCAGTAAGTCATGTTTATCATATATCAAAAAATCATCGTGTTTAAAGAATGTTATTTAGATTGCAAAGTCAATACCTGTGCAACCGTAAGTCTATCATGTTTGTATCTATCTTTTGCACTGAAACAGTTATTGGGGACAAATAGTATTTGTTCATACAACTAAAGACTATGGCATATGAATACTCACCAGAGGACTAAATTGAGGTTGCATAAGCAACCATTAGTTTGGGCATTTCCTAACTTTTTATGCTTGTCATTGCAACCTTCGAAAGGTATGAACAAACTATTATATACAACTGTAGCATCAGTTAGGTTTGACCCTTCAACACAGAGTTCTGCTATGTAAGCCATAAGACCAGCTCTATCAGCTGAGAGCAGGAGATGGTTGTTGTCTAACAGTGGGGAAAAGGAGCTTGAGGCATGATTTGCTGGGCCAATGAGATGATCAGGGAGCATGTCCCAGTTCTCTTTCTTTTCTTCATGCCCCATGGAGAGTGCCTGACACAAATGGTGCCCTTAGACGGCTATTAAAGCCATGTGCAGAATCCAGGAAGTGGTTGGGGGAGCCCCCAATTGGAGGAATAGGCTGAGGGCATCATGTCCAGGAAGAGATGTCTACAGGAAAGAACCTGGTCTGGTTCTCGTTCTCCCACCGCAAGCTCCAACAGCTCCTTGTCATTCACAGTACAGGACTGGATTTGTGCTTGCTGCTGTTGCTTTGGTTTCAGTGTGGGCCTGGCTATCGAATGGTCATGTTCAGTTATTGTCATTTTAACACAAGCAACGGAGGGAAATGCTAGTTTTTAACCATTTACATCTCAGCCAAACCTGACTGGAATATGATGGGATAAGTGAAAGGCACATCTCTATCCTCGGGGCTTTCTGCCAAAATTTTGAAGGCCTGTTGCAAACAATGGAAGCATTAGAGCTTCTCAAAAACAGGCTTCATGAATCTTTTCTAATGAAAAATGATGTGCAATCTAGATATAAGGGGAATTAGTAGTAACCTCTAGTAAACATTTCTGTTCAGAATATACAGGGAGTGTGTGTGAGAGGCTATGTCTAGACTGCAGAGTTTTTTTGGAATACCAGAGGTATCCGAGAAAATCTCTGCCGTGTCCAAGGAACGCGTCCACTTTTTTGGAACAGTTTCCGAAAAAGCAGGCATGTTCTTTTGACATCCCTGTATTCCTCATTTTATGAGGAATAAGGGATCTTCCAAAAGAGGAGGTTTTTTTCCACATTTGGCCCAGTGTAGACGGGCCAAATGTCGGAAAAGCCTCTTCTGAAAAACCAAGCGGAAAAAGGTACACAAATTGTGCTTCACAGTGTAGACATAGACTCTAGATAAAGACATACCTCTCCACTGTTCTCAGTCAAATATACCTCTCAGTAATACTATTGACTAGAAGACATCTTAGTTAAGAGTTATTGCTTATACTAAATTAGAATTTTTTTTTATAAATATGCCATTTGCACTTTATTTTGCTTCTAATGTTAATATTTTTGCTCAAACACACTCCTGCTTTTTAACACTCTTCTAAATGATCAGGAGGTTGTTCTTTTAAATTATTATTTTAAGAAAAAAAATCAGTAAGTAAGCTGTGTTCTAAGCATCTAAGTCCACTGCAGGGCCTTCAACTGTAGACCCATGCTCTTTTACAAGCATGTCATTACAGATCTGCAAGTGAGATGGTGAATTCTCCCTAAAGCATATATTGAAAGCTGATGTAAGGCCAATAGGACATTAACTCAGTGAGCCATTTTTACCTGTGTTCTAAGTTTGCACATTTTTCCAAGTATTTCAGTAGGTTCCTATCTACTACGTCTAATGTCATGTTTGCTAAATAATGAACTAGATGGGGCACTTTCATTGGTCTTTAAAGATGCTTAGTTTTGTATTACACTTCATACTCATTTCTGTAAACTCAGAAGCCACTGCTGGTAGTGAAGTTTTTCAGAGTTTCCTCAGTGATCCCTAACATCTGCCTAACCTTTAAGCATATACAAACCATCTCTGACCTGGGTTAAAGAGTAGTGGACTATTTTTACTATGATGATTCTTTTTTTAAAAACATATCTGTTATATTTCCAGACCAATAATTTTCTCAAAGTGTACTTACCTAGCAGATTTATATATAGTAAGTATCTGTCTGGTCATCTCAATCTAGAAAATAATGCTGGATTTCCCTTCAATATTAAATACATCTGAGGTTGTCTCTTTTATCACTTCTTTTCTTCTTTGTATCTCAGAATTTTGAAGTCTTCTTCCTTTGTCTCCAAAAGGGAAACTGCTGAAAGCATTTCCACCTGGATGTTTAAATTATTTAAGTTGCAGGAACCAGACCTTTTCCCTCCTGAGTAGTTGTGGGTTTTAAAGGCTAAAATTGCTTCATCATGCCAAAGTGAAAGTATGCATAAATTATTTAGTTAAACCTGAGAAAATACAGACTTTTCCCAGTGATCTTTCAAGGGCTGCCTACTTAAATTTCAGAAGACTAGGCAGGTTTTTCTCTTTCTCTTGGAAAATATGTTAAGTACCTATGCAGTCTTTTACTAAATAACAGTGGTCAAAATCGGAGAACAATATTTCAATCAAGTGTTATAAAAAGTAAAATCCTATAGCAGAACTCCTAAGTGCTAATACTCATCTAGAAAGTATGAATTTTCTCACTAAAAGTAGGTAACATAGTGTGGTGACTGATTCCTGATACCATATAAAGGTTGTGTCACTATTTCCATTATGATAACTGTTTATCAGGAGTTTATAGCTCACTATAAAATACAGGAGCAGTATTTTTAACCTTCTTGGAGCTGACATTTTTTATTAACTTTGGTCCAGATTGTAATACCCTTGCTAAGAAGGCACAGCACGTTACATGACAGGAATGTCCTATTGAAGTCAACATTTGTACCTGACTCGGAAGTATTTTTAAAGTAGGATTCTGTTCCCATTAACTGCAGTTGAATAGGATCAGTATAGGCACTCCACCCCACTATACACTCAGTATACAGCAGCACAGGACATGGAAGAGTGTATAAGATTAGGCCCACTGCCTAGGGAAATCTGCTCCTAATATCAGCGGGAATTTTGCTATTTATTGCAGTGGACACAAGAACAGTGCGAGATAGTTTAAACAGAAGTAAAAAGGGGGAAAGACTAGAACAAATTTCCCCATTACTTATTGTACCCAATTTCTGCATGAAAGTGAATCCTCCAGATTGTGTGGGGCAAAAGGAAGAGACAATGTAGGCGATCAAAGTTAATAAAAATTGTTAAGAGTAAAATAGAAAACTGGCTGGTACAGGCCTCGGCAGGGTATAGGTTTCGGCAGTCAGACTCAGTCTTGTCATCATTTTGTATTAGCAACTCCCACTGAAGTCAGTGGAAAGATTTCATTGGGTTAAAGGCCCTTCATCTGCAAGAGGCTTGTTTGTCTTTAAGTTAAAAACAAAATTCTGATTTAAAAATTGACATATGGAAGAGAATTAGCCCATAGCTTAAACTCTCAATTCTGCAACAGTCATAGGTAACAAGAGTTTCAGTGAGAGAAGGATCAGGCCCAGTGTCCAAAAACATAAATATCTCCAGAAAATAGCCCCTTGCAAATGCATGATCACATGTGAAATAGCAATTACATAACTGTGTTGAGCATGTGAATTCAAAAGTGGCAGCTATATAGGAAGGATAAACTCTAATGACTCCAAAAGGGGCGATCAGTCAATGATCTATGAACTGAGAAACATTTATACCATAGACCATGATGGCTCCACAGTAGGGATTATGGTCTCACATGTATTTTGAGAATGAGTATATACCTTAAAATAGATATATAATATTTAGCCAATGAAGCCATTACAATCTATTAGGCAGATAATGCCATATTTTCAAAAATATGTTCAATAAAATAGTGTGTTTTGAAAACTGGAGCTGAGACAAGCAAAAGTACTAGGAGAGTTATGGACCCAACCCCCTTTTAAGCCTACACACAGACATTTACCCAATATAAACTCTGTTTATATACTCTGTTTATATACTAGAAATGGCAAGAGTCTCCCACGTCAGCTCATATACACCTAAATCACGTATTTCTGTTTCTTTATGATTTTTACACTGTAAGGGAAAGGAACTAAAAGGAAACTTGGGTGAAATAACTTTTGTGGTTGCAATGAGTGAATGTAACAGTTTGACAAAAGCAAAGTTAGCATGAAGACATCACCCCTAGCTCAGGCCACAGGAGACCTGAAATGTTAAACATTGCCAGGCAAAATGGGGATCAGCTGTAACTGTGAATCTTGTTGCTTTGGTTTCATTTGCACCACAACCTGAGCACTGCAGTTTTTGCTCTTTGAATTATTATAAAGATTTGTATTATATGTAATTACAACACAAAGAGATGCTGCCAGAAAAAGCTATTTGCCGAAGTACTGTTTTCAAAATACATACAGTCCTTTCACACTTTAACTTACACCTTTTCATTACCTGCTAATAAACGTATAGTGATAGATTTGCCTAAGCACGTCTTGATAAGTATGATAACCTCATGGGTAACTCTGGCCTTTAAAGAGACACACTTTATAACAACCGCTCCTTTTTTAAGGAAAGAAGTTTGTCTTAAGAAAAAAGATACTGAACTTTTGCCTCCTTTTTGTCAATGCTATAAGCATCCTTGTGCCATAGATAACCGAGTTAAGTATAGAAAATGCATTGTGGCCAGGCTCCCAGATTCACTATAGCCACGTGAATTATAAATCTTACAAACGGGTGATACATCATTTTTTATTAAACTTATAACATGACTGCCGCAGAAATAGCGTTTACATAGAAGGGTACACATATTTAATTTACTCCCAGGGAACATTTTCAAAGAATATAAATTGCATCTTGAAAGCTTCCCTCCACATAAAGTTAATCTATTTATTTATTTATTTATTGGCATTTTAATTGAGGCTTCCAAACAGCACAGTCTACTCAAAGTATCAAAGAACAAATATCCGTTGTGCAGTTATAAAATCAACTTTAATTTTCTT